>NC_085995.1:40598818-40676318 GCF_030014385.1 Trichomycterus rosablanca
CTATTCTACTCTGCCGATCCTGGCTCCAAATACTTTTGATCATTTGCTGTATGTTTATTGTGTAGCTGAACGTATTTAGATTTTTTCCTTCTGCTATTTTGACTCAGAACTGATGTCGACTTTGCCAGCTTGGCACTGTAAATACAGCATGCCAGCGGGCGAGGAAAGAAAATGAGAAGTAAATAAAAACACATCAGTTGTGATTCTAAACTCTCCTCTCAGACACCAGCCGCTAGTTTCACCCCTCGGTTTTTCTGTGTTTCTTCTCTCCGTCGGCGCTTCACAGCTGGTATTTATGGAGTCCCGAGGAAATGTGCGCCAGCGCTCGGCTCTTTAATGACGGCAGGAATGTGAAATGACGAACCCATCCATTAGGCCTGGCGTGTGGCGGCGGCGGCGCTCGGCGAATGCTGATTAGCCGAGCGCGGCCGAGTCCTGAGATAATTCTCGCATTAAGAGGCGCTCGGAAATGGTGTCGTCTAATCAAAAATACAGCAGAAACTCTCGCCTGGCGCAGTAAACTGTTTCAAGGTTACGCCATCCGTCATAGCCTGGCACGGGTCTATTGGTGACGGCGTGTTCGTTAATGAATGATTGTTTACCGGTTACTCCGGCTAATTAATGATAAAGGATGAGCCACAGATTTACAGTGTGTGTGTGTGTGTGTGTGTGTGTTTTTGTGTGGCGGACAGTATTATGCCAGTGTGCTGTAAAAAGCTCTCCAAGATCCCACACAAAGGAAGCGCTTTGTGCCAAGCATTGTGCCAAGTCATGTGACGCCTCCCCGAGGAGGCTGCGGTACTGCGCTTCAGATCGTTGCGAAAAAGCGACAGCTTTGACAGCGACGACTAGGGGTGTAACGATACACTCTGCTCACGATTCGATTCGATTCACGATACTGAGCTCACGATTCGATTTTCTCTCGATTTTTTTTTTAAGTGTAAACAGTGCAAAACAATGCACATTTTCTTGTACATTTTTTAAACAAAAAAAAAAATTCAGAGTACTTTACTGTAACCTAACAGGTTTACCAAATTTAAGTTACTTATTGCCATCTTAAATTGAAAATCAAAGTAATCAAACAAGCTCATTGAGCTGAGCTGAGTCTTTAAACAGATTTTCTTTGTTGCTTGAACTAATGTATTAACAAATTACATGTAAAATGAATTACTAATGTAAAAAAAACATTGTATCAAATGTTTATTATTTAAATGGCTTTATTTATATACTCAACATGGAACAGAGTGCTCCAACAATAAATTATAAAATACAAAAACAAAGACCCATCTCAATTAGACCAAAAGGTCTGATTGTGTATATTACTTGTAAATTTGCATCTAGAGTGAAAGAACACATCAACAAAGCATCACTCAACAAAATATAAATGAAAATGTGCAAAAGAAAAAGCAGCATCCAGGTGACAGTATTTGTAAGTATTTAGTGAAGATTGGCATTCAGAAAAACCGAGCAGCTCATCTTTGAGGGGTTGATCCTGTTTCTCCTTTCTGTTATCATCTGCCCTGTTTTGGAAAAGATTCTCTCTGAGGGGACAGATGTTGCTACAATACACAGTGACATGTATAAGATGTGGGTCTCAGTGGGTCTGAACTTCTCTGTTAATGTCTGGCTACGTAAAGCGTAATGTAAAACTTCATCAAGTTCTCTCTCTCTCTCTCTCTCTCTCTCTCCCTCCTGTTCGTGTGCACGCTGTCCGTGTGTGTGTGTGTGTATGTAACTCCGCCCCTCCTGCTCAGTGTAAACACACAAACGTCACCATGCATCTTGACCAATCACGTGCGGCTTTAACGAAAAAAAAAAAAAAAAAAAAAAAGAAAAAGAATCGGCTCCGGATCCTGCCGTTAATTTTAAAGAGCCGACTCTTAGAGGCGGATTGTTCGCGACCGACCCATCACTAATAAATTACAGAACGCACGTGCACTCGTACAATCGCGCAGATGTCCACGATGCACATCGCTACATTTTTGCATCGCGAAACGTATCGTTACACCCCTAGCGACGACGCAACGTAACGACACGGCGTAGACGTAAACACACTCGCCGTAACGACACGGCGTAGACGTAAACACACTCGCCGTTTAGCATGGGTGAAAGATTTGTACATATGTGCACCCAGGTGGCACAGCGGGATATTCCCTGGACTCTCTTCGAATCTCAATATTATTATAATAATAATAATAATTATTATTATTATTATTATTATTGATATTATTATTATTATTATTAAAATTATTAATATTATTGTTATTATTATTATTATTAATATTGTTATTATTATTATTATTGTTGTTGTTGTTTTGTCATTATTATTATTATTATTATTATTGATAATATGAATATTAAAATTGTTAATATCATTATTATTGTTATTAATATTAATATTAATATTATTGTTGTTATTAATATTGTATTATTTTTTTATTATTATCAATATTATTATTATTATTATTATTATTATTATTAGAGATCAGGACGTGACTCTCCGTGCGCGAGACCGACCTCACGCCGTTCCGATCCACCAAAGTACGGGCGAATAAGGAGGCCGGTTGGGTGTTTGCAGGGACTTGATTGGCTAATGTTGATAAGCCATTGGGAGGTGCACTCATCAGTGCGCTCACTCTCAGTGCAGGTCCCAAGCCTGGATAAAAGTAGGAGGGTTGTGTCCGGAGTGTGGGAATTTGTGCCTAGAATGAGTGTCTAGTGAGGAAGAAAAGATCAAATCCGGCTCGCAATCCCAGTCAAGTTCATCCCTAAAGTGTTGAGTTGGGTTGAGTGTTCACCAGGACATGCTGAAAGAGAGCAGGGACTTCCCCAGACTGTTGGCACAATGTTAAAAGCAATTGATGTCGCAGAAAGAACTAAACTTACTCATTAGGAGTGGTGTCCACATACTTTTGACATCATTATAATATGATGAAAGTGTTGCGTCTGTCCCAGCAGACCTGTCTGCCAACCAATCCCCCTTCCTCCCCGGGCAAGGCTGGCACCGTGGTTGTGTGTCTCAGTCGCCAGGGATCGGCTCCGGTTACCTCCTGAACTTCTGCTCGTGGTTACAGATTATCAACAGGAGGCAACACGAGCCGGAGTCCGGATCAACCCGGCTTCGGTTACGCGGCCTCGGCGGAGTCGTGCAACACCCACAACGCCACAGCGCACATCAGGAAAAGTTGGGACAGTATAAAAAACAGTTTCTTACATTTCCTTTGAGTTTTATTTGATTACAGGCAGAATGAAGCCAAAATATTTCATGTTTATAAATAAATAGGGAGGGTAAAGCATTTACCACCGAGGACAATAAAAACTAATTATTATTATAATAAATAATTTTAGTTGTATTATTATTATTATTATTTTTAATAGTGTCAAAATCATAGTAATAAAATAATATTAATAATAAAAATATATAATATCTATAATAGTTTTTGTTCATATTATTAGTGTTATTATTATTATTATTATTATTATTATTATTATTAATAATAATAATAATAATAATATAGTTAGTGTAATAATAATAATAATAATATATTTATTTTATATTTTATTAGTATATTTTATTTTTATAAACTATATAATTGTTATATTATATAATCAAATATATTTTTAATTATTAATATTAATTTTATTATTATTAGTGTTAAAAATTATAATAAAATAATAATAATGATAATATATACTAGTTTTTATTTATATTAGTAATTAAAAAGTATAATAATAAATAAATATATATATATATACTACATTTTATTAATATTATTAGTGTTATTACTATTATTAGTAGTAGAAGTATTACTTTTATTATTATTATTATTGTTATTATTATTATATAAATAATTATTATTATTGTTGTCATAATAATAATTATAATTTATATAATGCGTAGACTAAAACAGTTTCTATATAAAGGCTTGACTTGAAAGCTTTGCGGTCGACTTTGCGGTGATTCCTAAAATCTCAGGGGCCCAAGAGTGGCAACTTGGCAGCGTTGAGGCTTGAACCGGCAACGTTCTCTGGGTTATGATAACTCTTAACTTTTGTTATATAAAAATACAAACTGCTTACAATTGAACGATTCACACAAATTCCCACAGACACACTTCAAAGTCTTGTGAGAACTTAAAAGGCTTTTGTTGTAGCTGAAAAGAAAAGATCACACAGAGGGGCGCGCTGTTTTAACTCAGCTCATGCTCAGGTGTCCGAATACTTTAGACCCCGGTGTGTCTCCACCTTAACAGTTCTGTGTGATATCATGTGACAATGATATTGTCCCCCCCCCCCGAGAGCGAGGTAACAGGAACGGTGGTGGTAGAAGCCTCGCCAGGGACTCCAGATTCCCACAATGCACTGTGTTCTTCTTCCTTTCCCACCACAGAGGATTAAGCAGCAGGTTCCTCTCAGAGCTGCCAGGTCTGAGTGCCAATTCACCCCGAGCCACTAAGAGCTCTTTTTTAAACCTGAGCTGTGTATGTGCTATTACACCACGATCACACACACACACACACACCTCACCGCGCCCTTCCGGGGGTGTCGGCGCTCCCCAAACTCGGGCGGGGCGTGCATCTGAGAGTCTCAACAAAATATACACTATATGGTCAAAAGTATTTGGACGCCTGATCGTGAGCCTGTCGGGAATCGCATTTCACAACAAATGCTATTAAATTAGAGCGACCTCTGTGTGATCTTCTCTTCTGGGAAATATGTCTGTTGGAATTTGTGCCCATCCAGTCAAAAGATGGCAACATTTATAAGGATTTTCCTTTGGAGTCATGTCTTTATAAAGCTTGCTTGTGGCTGGAACACATAAGATTAAAAACTAGCAGCAGTGTCCTAATACTATTGATCATATAGAGTATGAGCTGTTCAGTGCATAAATATGAATAAAATCTTGTGCAATGGTTTCTGGGAATTTTTGTAGCTTCCGGAATGAGTTGGCATTGAGCTTTTAAATCAATCTTAGCAAACACTGGTCACCCTTGGGTAGACAATAGCTCTAACTATGTTTCAGCGGAGTCCTAGAGCCTTAGGAATGGCTTTCTCCTTGTAATATGGGGAGTTGTTTCTGTAGATTGACTGAATTATGTAGCTAATGCTTTTTAATCAGCTTGGTTTTATTATTATTATTATTATTATTATTATTATTAATTAATTATTATTATTATTGTTGTTTTGTTGTTGTTGTTATTATTATTTGTTATTATTATTAGTAGTATTATTATTAATATTATTAATTATTATTATTAATTATTATTATTGTTGTTATTATTATTAATTTTATTATTATTATTATTATTGTAATCAATTTATTATTATTATTATTATTTATTAATTATTATTATTATTATTATTATTGTTATTATTATTATTATTATTATTTGTATTATTATTATTATTATTAGTGTTATTATTATTATTATTTGTTATTAATAATAATAATAATTATTATTATTTATTAATAATAATAATAATTATTATTATTTTTAATATTATTGTTGTTATTATTATTATTATTAGTATTTATTAATAATAATAATAATAATTAATATAATTTTTTATATTATTGTTGTTATTATTATTATTATTAATAATAATAATATTATTATTATTATTATTATTATTATTATTTCTTTTCTGGCCATCTTGTCCACTTACTCAGTGGTGATCATCTTCCTTTAGGAGATTTTCAGCAGTTTTCTGATAATCTTTCATCCATAAAAAAATAATCATTTAGTTCTGAAATTAATGTTAAATGAAAAAAAATAATAAACATACAGGTTGAGGGAAGTATTTTCCTGACAGTATCAGTCTAAGATCATGTAGTCAACAGTAGATCTAAGGAGCTCAAGAAGACTGTGGGAATTTGTGCCCGCTTAGTTAAAAGATGGCAGCGTGTGTGTGGATTTTGTTTTGAAGTTTCTTCTGTACCAGGACGAGTGAGAGGAACAGTGAGGACCGGCCGTGATGAGCACCGCGGCGGAGTCGAGCGCTTTAGCTCGTTCTGCCTCCTGAACGCCGCCGTCACTCACGCTTTATTCTCCGGCTCGTCTCGGCGGGAAGCGTTTCCACGACGATTAATTACTGTTGTGTGTTCTCTATTGTGATCCGTCTGATGATACGCCATGCAAATTTCCTCCGCCGCGATTACAGCCGCTGCTAACGATTGACGTTTACAAGCTGCGCGTTTCGATAATCAGAGACGTTCGTGACGCTAAGCGGGTTTTGATCTGTGATGAGAAAAGAAATGAGACGGCGGTTAGAGGGAAGGAATTTAGAGTCGCGCTGAGGGCGGGTACAGATTTAAGGCGGGGGGGTTAAAGTTCACGGTATAACGATATTCCGCGTTTGTGTGTGTGTGTGTGAGAGAGTGAGCGAGTAAGTAAATGAGTGTGTGTGTGTGTGTGTGTATATACAGTGTATCACAAAAGTGAGTACACCCCTCACATTTCTGCAAATATTTTATTATATCTTTTCATGGGACAACACTATAGAAATAAAACTTGGATATAACTTAGAGTAGTCAGTGTACAGCTTGTATAGCAGTGTAGATTTACTGTCTTCTGAAAATAACTCAACACACAGCCATTAATGTCTAAATGGCTGGCAACATAAGTGAGTACACCCCACAGTGAACATGTCCAAATTGTGCCCAAAGTGTCAATATTTTGTGTGACCAGCATTATTATCCAGCACTGCCTTAACCCTCCTGGGCATGGAATTCACCAGAGCTGCACAGGTTGCTACTGGAATCCTCTTCCACTCCTCCATGATGACATCACGGAGCTGGTGGATGTTAGACACCTTGAACTCCTCCACCTTCCACTTGAGGATGCGCCACAGGTGCTCAATTGGGTTTAGTCCATCACCTTTACCTTCAGCTTCCTCAGCAAGGCAGTTGTCATCTTGGAGGTTGTGTTTGGGGTTGTTATCCTGTTGGAAAACTGCCATGAGGCCCAGTTTTCGAAGGGAGGGGATCATGCTCTGTTTCAGAATGTCACAGTACATGTTGGAATTCATGTTTCCCTCAATGAACTGCAGCTCCCCAGTGCCAGCAACACTCATGCAGCCCAAGACCATGATGCTACCACCACCATGCTTGACTGTAGGCAAGATACAGTTGTCTTGGTACTTCTCACCAGGGCGCCGCCACACATGCTGGACACCATCTGAGCCAAACAAGTTGATCTTGGTCTCGTCAGACCACAGGGCATTCCAGTAATACATGTTCTTGGACTGCTTGTCTTCAGCAAACTGTTTGCGGGCTTTCTTGTGCGTCAGCTTCCTTCTGGGATGACGACCATGCAGACCGAGTTGATGCAGTGTGCGGCGTATGGTCTGAGCACTGACAGGCTGACCTCCCACGTCTTCAACCTCTGCAGCAATGCTGGCAGCACTCATGCGTCTATTTTTTAAAGCCAACCTCTGGATATGACGCCGAACACGTGGACTCAACTTCTTTGGTCGACCCTGGCAAAGCCTGTTCCGAGTGGAACCTGTCCTGGAAAACCGCTGTAGGACCTTGGCCACCATGCTGTAGCTCAGTTTCAGGGTGTGAGCAATCTTCTTATAGCCCAGGCCATCTTTGTGGAGAGCAACAATTCTATTTCTCACATCCTCAGAGAGTTCTTTGCCATGAGGTGCCATGTTGAATATCCAGTGGCCAGTATGAGAGAATTGTACCCAAAACACCAAATTTAACAGCCCTGCTCCCCATTTACACCTGGGACCTTGACACATGACACCAGGGAGGGACAACGACACATTTGGGCACAATTTGGACATGTTCACTGTGGGGTGTACTCACTTATGTTGCAGCTATTTAGACATTAATGGCTGTGTGTTGAGTTATTTTCAGAAGACAGTAAATCTACACTGCTATACAAGCTGTACACTGACTACTCTAAGTTATATCCAAGTTTCATGTCTATAGTGTTGTCCCATGAAAAGATATAATGAAATATTTGCAGAAATGTGAGGGGTGTACTCACTTTTGTGATACACTGTAAGTGTGACTGAGTGAGTGTGTGTAAGTGATTGTGTAGGTGTGTGTATAAGTGTGTAAGTATGAATGTGTGTGTATATATAAGTGTGTAAGTATGAGTGTGTGTGTGTGTGTATATATATAAGTGTGACTGAGTGAGTGTGTGTAAGTGATTGTGTAAGTGTGTATAAGTGTGTAAGTATGAATGTGTGTGTGTATATATATATAAGTGTGACTGAGTGAGTGTGTGTAAGTGATTGTGTAAGTGTGTGTATAAGTGTGTAAGTATGAGTGTGTATGTGGTGAGTGTGTGTATAGGTATGAGTGAGTGGGTGTGTGTGTCTCACTCACTCATACCTACTCACACACACTTATACACTTACTCACACACTTATACACACACACTCACACTCACTCACTCACTAACACATACACACATACACTCACATACCTCATTCACACACACACTCACACACTCACTCATATACTGTATTTACACACACTGACTAACACACACTCACTCTCACCCTCACACAGTCACACTCACGCACATTAACACAATTATACACACACTTTTACAGACACACACACTCACTCATATACTTACACACTCGCGCACACACACATATTCACACAATTATACACACACTCACACACACATTCACACAGACACACACTCACACAAACACTCAAACACTTACTCACACACACGCACACACACACACACTTTTACATACACACACACTCACTTACTCACTCCCATACTCATTCACTCACTCACACACGCACACACACACACACTTTTACATACACACACACTCACTTACTCACTCCCATACTCATTCACTCACTCACACACACACACACACACACGCACACACTCACGTTAATAAAGCGGAACAGATTCTTCACTCACAGCTTCTCTCAGCTGCTAAAGTTCTCAGGTTTTTTTTCATTGCGCAGCAGCTTCAGGGTTTTTTTTTTACATTTTAAATAAAATGTAAAAAAAAGAAAAGAAAAGAAATAAAGTTAAATAAAATTCAGACGTCTTTTATTTAATAACAGGAATCAGAGAGTTTCTGCCTGAATGTCGGTGCGTGTTTGATGTTTTTCAAGTGGAAAAGTGTTGAAGTACAAGGGTTTTATAATGGATTTTAAGAGCTCTAGGTTAGCTTTAGCGGTGTGTGTATGTTAGCTGTGTGTGTGTAAGCTGTGTGTTTGTGTAAGCTCTGTGTGTGTGTGTGTGTGTGTGGCAGGGGTCGTCTCTGTGACAGTTCGTCTTTTTCCCAGAAGCCTTTGCCCACCGGTGGCGCCGGGGTCACACTGGAAATGCCATGACAGGCGTACGCTGTCAGAGGCTCTGCGCGTCCAATCAGAGCGCTGTCACCCCTGGCGACGGGGAGGTCGGCGCTGGTGTGCCCGTGTAAAAAATGAGTCCTGCCAACACACGTGTATTTATTTATTTTTTTTTACTTTTCTGTCCATAAACAGCAGCTGCAGGACTCAAGAGACACAAAACCAGAAAAGCTGAGACGTTCGTAACCAATATGGACACGACTTGAGTCAGGGGTTTTACATATTACAGAGGCGTGTCCTTGTGTTTGGGGCGTGTCTGGGGCATTTCCAAGAAGAGTCTGTGGCATTTCCGGGGTGTGTCCAATGTTTTTCTGGGCATTTCCAGGGTGTGTTTGGGGCATTTCCAAGAAGAGTCTGGGGCGTTTCCGGGGTGCGTCTAGTGTGTTTCCGGAGCATTTCCAAGTGTGTCTGGAGCATTTCTGGGGTGTGTCCGGATTGTTTCCGGGGTGTGTCTGGGGCATTTCCGTGGTGTGTCTGGGGCATTTCCAGGGTGTGTCTGGGGCATTTCCGGGGTGTGTCCAATGTGTTTCCAGGGCGTTTCCGAGGCGTTTCTGGGGCATTTCCGGGGTGTGTCCAATGTGTTTCCAGGGCGTTTCCGAGGCGTTTCTGGGGCATTTCCAGGGTGTGTCTGGGGCATTTCCGGGGTGTGTCCAATGTGTTTCCAGGGCGTTTCCGAGGCGTTCCTGGGGCATTTCCGTGGTGTGTCTGGGGCATTTCCGGGGTGTGTTCAATGTGTTTCCAGGGCGTTTCCGGGGTGTGTCTGGGGCGTTTCTGGGGTGTGTTCAATGTGTTTCCAAATCATTTCCGGGGTGTGTCCAGAGAGTTTCTGGGGTGTGTCTGGGGCATTTCCGAGGCGTGTCTGGGGCATTTCCGGGGTGTGTCTGGGGCATTTCCAGGGTGTGTCCAATGTGTTTCCAGGTCATTTCCGATGTGTGTCCAGAGAGTTTCTGGGGTGTGTCTGGGGTGTTTCCGAGGCATGTCCAATGTTTGTCCGAGACCTTTTCGGGGCGTGTCTGCGGCATTTTCTGGGGTGTGTCCGAAGCATGTTTGAGGCGTGTCTGGGGCATTTTTGGGGTGTTTCCAGGGCGTGTCCAAGGCGTTTCTGAGCATGTCTAAAGAGTTTACTCTGGGGTGTGTCCAAGGCGTGTCTGGGGCATGGCCAGGGGTGTTTCCGGGACATGTCTGGACTGTATTTAGGGCATGTCCGGGGCATGTCTAAGATGTATCCAGGGCGGAACATGTCTAGGACGTATCTGGGCCGTGTCCGGGGCGTGTCCAGGGCGTCCCTGGGGCATATCCGGATTGTCGCCGAGGCGGAGTGGTTTCTGGGGCATGTTTGGCGGGCGTTTCCAGGGCATGTCCAGGATGTATCCGGGGCGGGGCATGTCTGAAGGCATTTCCAGGGCATGCCCGGGCCGTATTGAGGGTGTTTAGGATGTATCTGGGTCGAGGCGTGTCCAGGGGCATGTCTAGGGCGTGTCCAAGATGTGAGAACATAGAACCATATGGATTCGGGAATGCTTCGGAAAACCCTTGTCAGTAAACGCAGTCAACCGCTGCATCAATAATGTCATAATTTTGTGGAATGGAGCTGTTGACTTCTCTGTGCCCGTATGAACGGGGTAAAACACCGTCCACAGTCGAGCATGCTTTACGTTCTCTATGCTCTGTGGGTAGCTGTGCGTGGGGGAGTGTCACACCTCAGGAAGCGCCCCAGACACGCCCTGGAAAGGTCTCAGACACACACTGGACATGCCTCAGAAACACCCCAGACACGCCCTAGAAATGCCCCAGACACACCCCAGAAATGCTCCGTAAACACATTGGACACACCCTGTCATGTGCCCTCTAAACCACGCCCGTGCCACCAACGCTCTGTAGACTCTCAGCGATTCCCGCGTCCTCCTGCGATTACACGCCCCAGCAGCGGTGATTACGGCTCCTCTTCCATCTCGGTGGGTGAGGTTTTGGTTAGAGGCTCCGGCGTAATTTGCCGCGCGGGCATAATGGCCCAGTCTGGTGGAAAGCGGGTGATGAATCGAGCTGGCAGGAGCGCACAGATTTATTACATTTCTATCAGCGAGCGTAGCGGGAAGGACTCGGCGGCGGCGACTCGGTGGCTCAGATTTTTTTTTTATTTTAATCAGAATTCATGAGCGAGATCGGCGCTGGAGCGAGACGAGAAACGAGGAGACGAGGAGACGAGAGACTGAAGGATGATTAAAGGAAATAAAAGGATTTAAAGTCATTTTTCAACCACGTCTTTTAATTGGGCACTAAATCAAATCCTTATCTGGTGGCGTGCAGGTAGCGGGCGTGTACCGGAGCGTTAGCGTCACTTCCTGTACGTCGTATATAGCTGGTCGTTAGTGTCCGAAAATTCGGAGAACGAGGCGTTCAAACCTCTTAAATTCTGCGTGGTTTTTCTTGCTACGTCTACTGTCGTTCTGCCGCTCTCGTACGATCACTCAGGTGTTGATGGTCCAGGATTTTAGTGATAATAATTAGGACAGATTATTCGACTCGACTAATTCATCAGAAGGCATTTCCGGGCGTTTCAAGGGCATGTGTTTCCAGAGTGTGTCCGAGGCGTTTTGGGGGCGTGTCTGGGGCATTTCCGGGACACGTCTGGGGTGTTTCTGGGGTGTGTCCAAGGCATGTTCGATGCGTGTCTGGGGCATTTCAGACAGTTTCAGGGATGTGTCCAGGGCACCACCACTTTCACTACCAAGTTGTCTCTTTTGGGCCCCTGAGCAAGGCCCCTAACCCCCTAAAAATTCGTGCCACACTGAATGCTTGGATTGCCTTTAGCGCTGAGGAGGAGTCGGACGCTTCCTCATTATTCAGTCAGATCATCACTCAGAATGAAGGCGCCTCAGTAGGAGCATTAGTTTATAGTGGTGCCCCTAGTGTTCGCCCGTGCCGCCTGTGCCAGGGGTCGGCTCTGTCCTCCATGAGGTGCCGTGACGGCGTGTTTTAGGTCTGTTTTTATATTAGATGGGATTTTAGAACCCGAGGCTGGAACGTCGCTCGGCGTTTCATATAAAATCGGACGAGATATTTTTGAACGATCTCATTAGAGCTGAAATCACGCCGACTGTCAGGGTGGCGCCGGATCGCACCAGGGTGGCATCGCGTGCACGTGTGAGAGTTTATACATCATACAGTGTGAGTGAGTGAATTATTCAGTGTTTATTAATAAACGTTTTAAAATAAAAAACACCTCATTTAAAAACTTACACTATATCACCAAAAGTATTCGGACACCCGACCATCAGCTTACGTTTACACTTACAGAATTTAGCGACTTACAATTACCTTGCTCAGGGGCCCAACAGAGGCATCTTGGTGGTGGTGGGGCTTGAACCCGCAACCTTAGGATTACCAGTGCAGTATCTTAACCACTGAGCTAAAAGCGTCTAGTGTAAAATGTCAGGGGTGGAAACGAGTGGACGAGGGTCGTGCTGCAGATCGAGTGGAGTCCTGAACACTCAGCGACGCCTTTAATACCATCAAGATATCACAGCGCGGAGTTAACTACAAACTCAGATTTATCTCTAAATGTCTGTTTTTATTTTTAATGTAATGACAAAACATTCATTCTGTTGGTGGCTGCAATAACAAATAACTAAATGTAAATAATAAAAATAATAATAAGAAGAATACTACTAATAATAGTAATAATAATAATAATAATAGTAACAATAATAATTAATAATTATAATTATTATTAATAATAATAATACCAATAATAATACCAATAATAATAATAGTAATAATAATAATGATAATAGTAACAACAATAATAATAATAATAATAATAATAGTAACAATAATAATAATAATAAAAATAGTAACAATAATAATAATAATAATAATTAATAATAATAAATAACAATAACAATAAAATTATTAATAATAATACCAATAATAATAATGATAATAGTAACAACAATAATGATAATAGTAACAATAATAATAATAATAATAATAATAATAATAGTAACAATAATAATACTAATAATAATAGTAACAATAATAATAATAATAATTAATAATAATAATTATTAATAATAATACCAATAATAATAATAATAGTAACAATAATAATAATAATTAATAATAATAATAAATAACAATAACAATAAAATTTATAATAATAATAATAACAATGATAATAATGATAATATAATAATAATGATGATGATAATAATTATTATAATAGTAACAATAATAATAATAATAATAATAATAATAATAGCAATAATAATAATAATAATAATAATAGTAACAATAATTACTAATGAATAATAATAATAATAAAAGTAACAATAATAATAATAGTAACAATAATAATAATAGCAATAATGATACTACTACTAATAATAATTAATAATAAATAACAATAACAATAAAATTAACTAATAATAATGTAATAGTAACAATAATAATAATAATAATAGTAATAACAATAATAATATTAATAATAATAACTTAAAAAGTAAAAATAATTTAATAATAACAGTACAGAAAATAGTCATAATAGTAATAATAATAATAATAACAATGTAATTGTTTATTGTTATATTATTATTGTAATTACTTTTATGTTTTATATTTATTGCAGATGCAATATGTTTTATTTCTGATATTTTGATTTTCTTGTGTTGGGAGAACCAGACTGTGTAAATAAAAATAAAAAAAATTAAAATTAAACAAGCACTGTGTGTGATAAGCTACAGTTTTAATACATTGAATGTCAGAAGCCACTTGGTTGTTTTGCACCTTGTGACTTTTGTACATTTAGGACCTTCAGCAGAATGAACATTAGCCGCGTTTCAGCAGAGATTTTATCCTCAGATTAATGTGTTATAATCTGTGCCCACCTTTACCCCCCCCCCCCCCCCCCCCCCCCAGCCTGGCTGATGAGGCACAGACGGGTCTCAGACTGGATCTTCGTACATAAAGCATATTTAATTAGATCTGAATCAGATCATCCTGTGAGAGACATGAGGCTTTACGTTACCCACAATCCCCAGCTTCAGCACAGCCGACATTTCAATTAGTAGCAGAGAATAAAGATAAGAGCGGGAATGCGGCGGCGGCGTTCCTGACCGATAATCGCAGCACACGCAGAACTCGCCGCTTTGGTTAAATAGACGTACCGATGATGGGGGACGAGACGCGGGGTTGAGACACACCGAGGCTCTTCTGAGGGAACCCTGTCATGTTGCTGAGAATATAGGAGCGTTCGAACGTGATGACCCTTGATGTTGTGTCTAACAGTTACAAAATGCTAATCTGTACATTATTATTATTATTATTATTATTATTATTACTTTATTATTATTATTATTATTATTACTTTATATTATTATTATTATTATTATTATTATTATTACTTTATTATTATTATTATTATTATTACTTTATTATATTATTATTATCTACATTTATATTATTATTATTATTATTATTATTTTATTATTATTATTATTATTATAGAAACACCTTCTTGTTTCTACACTCACTGTCCATTTTATCAGCTCCACTTACCATACAGAAGCACTTTGTAGCAGCGCTGCTGGTGTTTTTAATCGTCCACCAACCAAAAATCTCCAGCCAACAGCGCCCCGTGGGCAGCGTCCTGTGACCACTGATGAAGGTCTAGAACAGGGGTGTCAAACTCATTTTCACCGAGGGCCACATCAGCATTATGGTGGACCTCAAAGGGCCGATTGTAACGTATCCTGCTGTGATTGCAGTCACATTGCTGTTTTTCTTGGAGGCCGAATTCTGCATTTATATCGTCCTCCTTTACCACAGACACGGCCTCATAACACAAGAGACGCACCGGTTTCTCTTCCTGAAGCACGAACTTGTTTTCATTTTCATTAAATTTCCTCCTTATGCTTAATTTTCTTACTTATCTTCTTGTACATTTTAGGATCATGTGTAAATATGTGTAACATCATCTACTGGTGGGATGTGTCACTTTGCAGGTCACAAAATCAGCCTGCATTTTGAAAGATGTAGTTTATTTAGGATTTTACAGTGTATTGTAAGACAATCATTCTGCCCTCACTAATAGTTTATCCCCCTTTCCCAGCTAGACAGACAGACAGACAGACAGACAGCTCTCTTCAGAATACAGTCGGTTTTATTTGCTTCCCAGCTGTGTGATACACTGTGTGCATCAAAATAAAGTAAAAATACAAACAATAAAAACAATAAAGAACCTAATACAGTAAAAGCACACAGCTGTAGTCAAGTGTTACATCTGGTACAATATGAGATTTAACCAAACGTAAAATAGCGCTAACGAGTTAGCATTTAGTGTAAAGATACTAATTGCTATAGTAACGGTATTTAATTACGGTAAATTTGGAACTAAAACGCTGTGATATACTCACTAAACATTTACTAACAAATGAGAATATAAACGCCACTACTTACAGACGATGCTTCTGTATTATATTGCAAGATAATTATTTATATTTATTTATTATTGTTTACATTACTGACTACGCTACCCCGCGTTTTTTTGCCGTAAAAGTCACATGGCTTCTAGCGAAGGTCAGTTAGTTGCCATGACTACGATGACAACAGTTGCCGATTTTAAAGGCGCAGGAGCGCATTAAATTATAAGCGCGTCTCTGTAACGACTCGAACCATCACAACAATCATACAGTCGTTTAAGCTCTCGCGGGCCGGATCAAATGACGCGGCGGGCCGGATCTGGCCCGCGGGCCTTGAGTTTGACACCCCTGGTCTAGACGATGAGCGACTCAAACAGCAGCAATAGATGAGCGATCGTCTTCGACTTTACATCTACAAGGTGGACCGACTAGGTAGGCGTGTCTAATAGAGTGGACAGTGAGTGGACACGGTATTTAAAAACTCCAGCAGCGCTGCTGTGTGTGATCCACTCATACCAGCACAACACACACTACCACACCACCACCATGTCAGTGTCACTGCAGTGCTGAGAATCATCCACCACCTAAATAATACCTGCTCTGTGGTGGTCCTGTGGGGGTCCTGACCATTGAAGAACAGCATGAAAGGGGGTTACAAAGCATGCAGAGAAACAGATGGACTACAGTCAGTAATTGTAGAACTACAAAGTGCTTCTATATGGTAAGTGGAGCTGATCAAATGGACAGTGAGTGTAGAAACAAGGAGGTGGTTTTAATGTTATGGCTGATCAGTGTATGTATATATATAATCACTTTATTTGTCATATACATCTGTATATACACTATATGGCACTATATGGATATAAGTATCCAGACACCTCACCATAGCAAAAAGTGAACGATATCAAAACAGAGCGATCTCTGTGCTCTTCTGAGAAGCTTCTCACAAGATTTTGGAGTATGTCTGTGGGAATTTGTGCCTGTTCAGTAGTACAAAAGAGACAGCATTTGTATGGCTAAGCGCTGAGGCTCAGTTGAGGTTCTGGTTCATTCCAGAGCTCAAGAAATTTCTTGTCATATAGAGAGTCACTATATTACGTTTCATCTGGCCACCACAAAAGTGCAAAAGTACCGGACGGCGACTACGAAGAATTCAGATTCAGTTGTTGATGCAGATCCCGCTGAAGCAGACCCAGGTGCTGAAGCTCCTACCAAGCTTCAACTTCTTTGCACCACAGACCGGTTTTATATAAGATATAATTTCATGGACCGGCGGGAGGATAGTAAAGCATAGTAAAAGACACGAAGTGCACCAATGATGGAAAATCAGTTGAACCTTGAGCTTTTTTCGCTGTAACTAGACGCTCCCACCTAGTGGTGATAGGAGACAATAGCACCTGCAGTGTGTGTTCCTCGTGCCGCATATAATTTCCTTTATGTGACTAATTCACTTCACCTGTTACTAACTGTTGTGGCTGAAACACATGAATTTAGAAATCAGAACTGGGCGTCCCAATACTTTTGGCCAAATGTTGCCCTCATGGCAGATCTGGGATTCAACCCACAACCTTTCGATTGATAGCACAAAGCTCCACCCACTGAGCTAGCACCACCCCAATTCCTAATTCCTAATTAATCACACTGTCAATACAATAACTATAATGAGAGCAATTAGCATGTAGCCTTTTATTACTAGCTCGCTAATTTCAGCAGGGTTTGCTAATCACGCTAATCGATTAGCCCGGCACCGGAGACGTTGTTGTCTGGACTCTGGACTTTTTTTTTTTTTTTTACTCATATTTGGAAAAACAACCTCAGGAACTGACGACGTCTCTCTCTCTCCTTAGCAGTCACGCTTCTGCTAGCATCTGAGGGACGTCGTGCTCTGCATGCTAATTAGGTTTCTTTGTTCGGCGGAGGAACAGCGCTGACGTAGAGGCAGCGTGTGTGTGTGTGTGTGTGTGTGTGTGTGCAGACTCGTGCCCGCAGCCTTTTTTACGCCAGTCGTAACGTTTCTGTGCTTGTTGCCATTTCTATTGTATTTAGCCCGCTATTGTTTCTCGTAACGGCGCTAACAGGTTTGTGATTAGCGAGTTTCGCGGCAGTTAGCATTGCCGTCAGAGCCTGGCATCGTAAAAGCCAGATGATTAACAGAGCGACGATGCCATCCGTCAAAATCCCGGCGTAAAATCACAAACGCTCGGATGTCGTGATGGTCTCATTGCTAACTGGTAAACACAACAGATTAGGGAAGGTCCCTTCCTCTTCCAGTGTCCTCCACTCAACAGCTCTGGGATGAACCGGAACACCAACTGATCGATCAGCACCCGGCCGTACAAATTCAAAAGCTGTCATGTTTTGATCGAACATGCACAAATCCCCACAGACGCACTCCAGAGTCCTGTAAAAAGCTGAAAAATCAGAAACGATACAGCAGCATAGAGACAACTGTTCCACGAACGTCGAATCCCACGTCGATGTGCAACACCTAAGAAATGAAAATAGAAATAAAACATTAAAAATTAAAATAGAAATTAAAAAGAAATAAAATGAATAAAAAAAAATATAGAAATAGAAATAAAAATAGACATAAAAATAAAAATTACAAAATAAATAAAGATAGAAATAAAAAATTTAAGTTGAAATAAATAAATAAAAATATAAATTAAATTAAATTAAAAAATAGAAATAAAATAATAAAAATAAAATATAGAAATAGAAAAAAAAATTGACATAAAAATAAAGATTTAAAAAATTAATAAAAATAGAAATTAAAAATTTAAATAAAAATAGACAATAAAATAAAAATAAAAAAAATAAAAAATGAAAGTTGAAATAAAAAAAGAAATATAGAAATAAAAATTTAAACAATTAAAATAGATACAAATAGAAATAAAGAAATAAAATAGAAATAAAAAAAAAAAAAAGATAATAAAAAAGAAATGAAAATAGAATTCTATGCCAACTTCCTTCCTCTTGGGTTCCTGGAACTTTTCCCCGAGTTCTCAGTGAGGTGTGATTGTTTTACTACTTCCTGCGCTATCGTAGCAGGTTTGTGGGGGGCACCGTGGGCACCGCGGGGGGTGGGAGGGTTGTATGGGGGTAACTGTGGCGAATCCTTCCACCCTCTACTCTCAGAGCTGGTGTTTCTCCTCATGGTTCGTGTCAGGATAAGCGGAGGTGGCAGGAGGTGGCGTGAGGAGATGCAGAGCCGCCGGCACACGATGGCCTACGTCTGTACACACACTTACACACACACACACACACACACACACACACACTCACACATTAACATACACTCATATACACACACACTCATATCCACATCGACACACTCACACACACTTATAAGCACATTCATACACACACACACACACACACATACCCATACACACACACAAACGCATACACACACATACTCACAATCATAGCCACATTCACACACACACACCCATATCCACACACACATATACACACATTTATAAACACGCATTCATACACACAAACACACAGACGTATGCATACATATCACTATCCTTACACACTTATACACACACATCCATACACACGCACACTCATACACACACACATTTATACACATTTACACACACAGACAAACACACACACACACACACAGATACACACATTCATACACACACACCAGTATGCCCCTACTCAGACACACACATATATACACACATTTATACACACCCATAAACACACATAGATACACACACACACACACACACACACACACACAGATACGCACACTCATAGCCACATCCATACACACACACACACACACACACACACCAGTATGCCCATACTCAGACACACACATATATACACACATTTATACACACAGACAAACACACACCCATAAACACACAAAGATACACACACACACACAGATACGCACACTCATAGCCACATCCATACACACACACACACACACACACCAGTATGCCCATACTCAGACACACACATATATACACACATTTATACACACAGACAAACACACACCCATAAACACACAAAGATACACACACACACACAGATACGCATACTCATAGCCACATCCATACACACACACACACACACCAGTATGCCCATACTCAGACACACACATATATACACACATTTATACACACAGACAAACACACACCCATAAACACACATAGATACACACACACACACACACAGATATGCACACTCATAGCCACATCCATACACACACACACACCAGTATGCCCATACTCAGACACACACACATATACACACATTTATGAACACACATTCATACACACACACCAACATACCAACACGTCCATAGACACATTCACCAACATTTATATGTATACACACACACACACACACACACACATACATACATACATACAAACATCATACACTTTTACACACACATCCACATAATGCATTTATACACCATACACACACTTACACACAGACACACACATTTATACAGATTAATTCACACACACACACATTTATATAAACATCTTAGTTATACAGATTAATGCACACACACACACACACACACACACACACACACTCATACACCCACCCACAGCACTCTTCGGTAGTGAGCAGTGTAGAAGATGCCAGAATGATGCCACAAACAAGTTCACACACACACGGATCCACACAGAGGAAGCAGCGTGTGGGTCAGAGCTGGAGTCGAGGCGGGAGAAACGCCCTCAGCTACGCTTTCATAAAGGTCACATGTTCAAATCCCACACTCTCACCTCACAAAAATATCAGAGAAATACTTCCACACGGCATCATCAGCCTGGCATCATCAGCCTGGCATCATCAGCCTGGCATCATCAGCCTGGCATTATCAGATAAATGACATGATTACTGGTATAATTACTCCTAATGAATGAGTAGGTGTTATTTGATACTGTATCAGACTCTACAGACCTCACACTGACTGTATTCAGACCCTCGTCTCCGGGTGGCGCCGCAGTTTAATGAGCTGGTTCATCCTCGCTGAGATTACAAGCTCTCCAGTTTAAATCAGCTGTGCTATCGACCTGTCCTGGTGTCCAACAGTGCTGAAAGGTTGTAATAATGATAATAACAGCAATGGTTGTAAAAAATAATTACATAAATAGTAATAATAACATAAATAATAATAATAATAATAATAATAATAACAGCAATGGTTATAAAAGTAATAACATAAATAATAATAATAATAATAATAATATTAATAATAATTAATAATGAATGATAATAATAGCATTATTAAAAAATAATAATGTTATTAATAGCTATGATAACAATAATAGTAATAATAATAATAATAATTATTATTATTATTATTATTATAGTATTTATGGTAATATAATAACAACATAAAAAATTAAAATAGTAATAACAATAATAATATTAATAATAAAAATAATTCTTACTATTATAGTAATAACAATAATAACAATAAAAATAAAATAATAATAGTAATAATAATATTTTATTATTATTATTAATAATAATAATAGTAATAATAGTAATAATAATAATAACAAAAATTATAATTCTTACTATTATAGTAATAATAATAATAATAATAATTTGATACTAATAATAATTAATAATAATAATAATAATGTTTTATTAATAATAATAATAATAGTAATAATAATAATGTTTTTTGCAGTCTGTTTTGTTTAGGTTTCTCAGCTGTGCTGAATATTTGGAAAATGTTTTGGGACGCTGGATAATCGGTATAAATGTGCTTTATATCTCATGATTGAAATTCAGGTCAGAAAGCAGCCACTCTTCTGAGAAGCTTCTCACAGGACTTTGAAGTATGTCTGTGGGGATTTGTGCCTGTTCAGTAAGAATGGGCACTAATGCAGGTCAAGAAAGCCTTTAAATCTGTTAAAACGCTGATTTATTCCACCTTTCAGCGACTGTTGAAGGGGCGTCCGAATACTTTTGATCACATATGGTGTATTTTTTTTTCTTTTCTCGTCTGCCTGCTCGTTTATTTCGGGACGCAAGTCGCTCCGTTGGGCCGCGCCAGCTGTCAGCGCCGACTCTGCCGTGTCCCTTTTTCCTGCCATCCATCATCTGTAGCCTCCTTCTTCACTCCCATCTTCAATCTCCTGTCAGAGAGGTACAGACGCCCCCCCCCCCCCCCCCCGTCCCCGTCTACCCGTCCCCCCGTCCCCCACCACCCTCATCGTGGGTTCCTACAGTCTGTCGTTTACATTTTAACCACATTTTGCACCTACGTACCGTTTCGGTTACTTTAGTTTTCTCTTTGTGCTTCCCTGTGAGGGAAAGTCTCTGGATCTTAGGAGCTTGAACTGGTTCTTGAACCTGGTGCACCAGTTTTTCTCGGAACCAAAGATGTGTCACCAACAGAGGGCGCTGTACAACACAAAGGATGTAAACATTGTGATAAGAAGACAGTTCTCTTCCATCTACAGCTGGACACGCCCATGGATCTCTTCATGGTTCCTCCTGGAAGAACCTACTGTTCCTTGGTACCAGTTTGGACACCAGTTTATTGTTGGTAGAAATGCACCAAACGGCTCCAATTTATGTTCTCAAACTAGTTCGGAACCTGTTCCATGTTGACCGTAAAGCCCTGTGGGTACATTTTGTGCAACGTTCTCCTGGAACCCACCGGTTCTTCTGAGGAACAGTGAGGGTTCCTCTCTTGATAATGACCATGATTAGTGCCGCATCCAGTGGTCAGTGGCAGTTCCTATTTTCTAACATTAGCCAAAAGTTTTTGGACGACTGTGGTTTGTGGGAATTTGTGCCAGTTCGGTCAAAAGATGACAGTATTTGTACGGCTGGGCGCTAATTGATCAGTCGATGTTCCGGTTCATCCCAGAGTTGTTGATTGGGACTGAGGCCTGGGAAACTGGAGTATCTTTAAAACTGTAACAGGAAAGGTCCTTCCCTAAACTGTTGCTGCAAAGTTGGAAGCATATTTCCCTTATATCACTGATTTATTACACCTGTTAGTAGCTTTTGTGGCTGAAACACATTAATTCAGACATTAGAAGGGGCGTCCCAATACTTTTGGTCTCAATACTTTTACTGTAATAATAATAATAATAATAATAATAATAATAATAATAATAATAATAATAAAATAAAATAATTAATAATAGTAATAAAAGTAATAATAATAATGATAATAATATAATAATGATAATAATAACAGTAATAATAATAATAATAATAAAAGTAATAAAAATAATAATAACAATATAATAATAATAACAGTAATAATAATAAAATAATAATAATAACAGTAATAATAATAAAATAATAATAATAAAAGTAATAATAATAACAATATAATAATAATAATAATAACAATATAATAATAACAATAACAATATAATAATGATAATAATAATAATAATAATAAGTAATAATAATAATAATAACAATATAATAATAATAATAACAGTAATAATAATAATAATAAAAGTAATAATAATAAAAATAAGAGTAATAATAATAATAATTAAAGTAATAATAATAATAATAATAATAATAAAAGTAATAATAATAAAAATAAGAGTAATAATAATAATAATAAAAGTAATAATAATAATAATAATAATGTAGCATATTTGAGATTTTTTTTCCATTTTTTATTCCGATTCCGTATTTTTCCGTTCTCTGTGGCCGCTGACAGAGAGAAATCATTTGTAAAACCATCCAATCATCCCGGAGCAGCGGGAACGTAGTGGATTCCTGCCGCAGTGCCAAAATAAGATCTCAGCTGGACCAAACTCACTCATTCAAACTCACTCTGCTGTTTTATACAAAAATCCGAAAAAAGAGTTTCACTGTCCTGGTGCCGTAGTTTCATTTTTATTTTTATGCTCCACACACTCGCTGAGGAATTTGGACTACATGTTGTTCCAGTCCTAGGTCTCCAGTCACTTGAAGTTGAAGATCTTTTATCAGATCGGTTGGGGTGCTTGAGTGGTGCAGCAGTAAAGTACACTAGCCTGCTACAGCAGTGCTGTCACCCGGTCGGGCGTCTGCATGGACAAAATAGCCTGGCCTATAGTAGGTGCTCTCAGTGCCGGTCACAAGCCCTGACAGAAACAGGAGGGTTGGAACAGTAATAATAATAATAATAATAATAATAATTAATTAATAATAATAATAATAATAATAATAATAATAATAAATAATAATAATAATAATAATAATAATAATAATAAATAATAATAATTAATAAATAATAATAATAAATAATAATAATAACAGTTATAAATAATAATAATAATAATATTAATGAATAACAACAACAACAACAACAAAACAACAACAATAATAATAAAAATAATAATAATAATAATAATAAAATTCCAGTCAGTTTGGGTTTTTTTTTTCAACCTTGACAAAGAGACAACTGTTCCATCTACTTTGTACTAACAGATAATTGTTTGTAAAGATCAAACGTCTGTGAAAATCAATCAGTACCGAACGTTCTTAGAATGATGTGTGTGGCTCAGAACAGTTGGTTCATTCATTTATTGTCTGTTTTACTGTTGCTTTATCCTGGTCAGGGTCGCTGTGGGTCCAGTTTACTGGTTGAAAGGCAGGAAACACACTGGAAAAAGGTCACCAGCTCATCACAGGAGGACACACAGTTTCTAGTGTCTCCAATGATCCTGACTGCATGTCTATGGACTGTGGGAGGAAACCGGAGCACCCGGAGGAAACCCACACAGACACAGAGAGAACATACAAAACTCCATTTAGATAGGAATGTAACCCAGGCCCTTCTTGCTGTGAGGCACAAATAAATCACCGTCTGTGCTCTTTAAATATGTTAAGATGCGTTTTTATGTGTGGCGGGGGTGGGGGGGGGAGGGAGGGATGAATTGGGGTTTGGGGGGGTGGGGTAGGAGCGTGAGGCGAGGGCCGTGTTTGTGTTTTATTTAAATCCGGGGAGTGAAGTGTGGCGGCAGAATCCTGAGGAGAACCTTCGCTAGCGTAAACAGTTCCGCCGCGCTCTCCAATCCGTCTTTATATCTGACATTTCTCTGAGCCCCGAGGCGGCGCCGGCGCGGCTACGACCGGGCTTAGCATTCGGCGCACGCCGCAAAATCGCCTCTTAGCGTCTCGGCTGGAATGGAAATGGGGTTCACGGCGGGTAACGGCGAGATGAACTGGAGCGTCGGAGCGACGGCTTCACTCCGCCGCGCTCTTAATGGCGGCGGCGGAGCGGCATCTGATTAGAGCCGCGGGGCCCGGATCTTCGGTTTCTATGGTAACGGGTCTTCACGTGGCACCCTCTCAAAACGGGAGGTTCACGTCTGTCTGTTCGCCGTGTTAGCGATGCCCCTCTGGTTCTGCTCTTCTGAGAAGCTTCTCACAGGACTTTGAAGTGCGTCTGTGGGGATTTGTGCCCGTTCAGCAGCATTTATAATTACGGCCTTTAATCCAAAGCAACTTACAGTACTGTGACAGCGTACAGTCTAAGCAATTGAGGGTTAAGGGCCTTGCTCAAGGGCCCAACAGTGGCATCATGGCAGTGGTGGGGCTCAAACCAGCGACCTTCTGATTACTAGTCCAGTACCTTAACCACTAGGCTGGAACTTTCCTGTTTTGGTATGACTGAAGCTCCAGCGTCCTGCACAGAGCCCTGACCTCAGCCCCACTCAGCAGCTCTGGGATGAACCGGAACACCGACTGATCAGTCAGTATGAACGCTGTCATCTTTTGACTAAAAGGGGCACATGTAGTTTGGGACGCGGCCCGTTTCTGTACGCCCTCCCCCCTCTGAGGTGTAGCGATGTGACTAAAATGCATAAATTCCAATAATGCTACCACCACCATGTTTCACAGTAGGTACAGTGGTAAAGCCTGCTTGACTGTGAGCAGTGCCGCCTGTGTTTTATTAGCTTTCCAGTCGGGTCCAGTTGGGGTTTATCTCTCTCTCTCTCGCCGCTACCCTGATTGAGGGAGACGGAGGCTATCACACAAGCCGTCGACCCCTTCTTTTTACCCGCCAGGGGCGGGGTCTCACAGATTGCCCTAGATTGACCCCTCTAACAAGCCAAAGGTCGCTTCTTTTCACCTGTCAGGGGCGGGGTCTCACAGATTGCACTACATTGTCCCCTCTGACAAGCTGCCAACCGCTTCTTTTCATCATACCTCAGGAAAAGTTGCTACTGGGATTTCTGCCCCTGTCTATGTCATAATACTGTCGCCATGCTCGATAGTAGGTACAGTGTTATTGGGATGAAATGCTTCACTGGTCATTGTGACTGCTGTTCTAACTGGACGTTTTCTTTCTGTGTAGGTCAGCCTGCCCAGCGACTCCAGCTGTGTGGAGGAGATTCTCCGGGTAAGTGAATAATTACGGCCACACCCCTCACTGTTCCCAAACGTGCCGTTCAGGGGTTCCTGTATGAGTTCCTGTATGAGTTCCTGTATGAGCTCCTGTATGAGTTCCTGTATGAGCTCCTGTATGAGTTCCTTTATGAGTTCCTGTATGTGTTCCTGTATGAGTTCCTGTATGAGTTCCTGTATGGGTTTCTGTATGAGTTCCTGTATGAGTTCCTGTATGAGTTCCTGTATGAGCTCCTGTATGAGTTCCTGTATGAGCTCCTGTATGAGTTCCTTTATGAGTTCCTGTATGTGTTCCTGTAGGAGTTCCTGTATGAGTTCCTGTATGGGTTCCTGTATGAGTTCCTGTATGGGCTTCTGTATGAGTTCCTGTATGGGTTTCTGTATGAGTTCCTGTATGGGTTCCTGTATGAGTTCCTGTATGAGTTCCTGTATGAGCTCCTGTATGAGTTCCTGTATGAGTTCCTGTATGTGTTCCTGTATGAGTTCCTGTATGAGTTCCTGTATGGGTTCCTGTATGGGTTTCTGTATGAGTTCCTGTATGGGTTT
The DNA here is from genome assembly GCF_030014385.1 of Trichomycterus rosablanca. Lineage (NCBI taxonomy): Eukaryota > Metazoa > Chordata > Actinopteri > Siluriformes > Trichomycteridae > Trichomycterus > Trichomycterus rosablanca. The sequence goes on from NC_085995.1 coordinate 40,625,504, forward strand.
CTGTATGGGTTCCTGTACGGGTTCCTGTATGAGTTCCTGTATGGGTTCCTGTATGAGTTCCTGTATGGGTTTCTGTATGGGTTCCTGTACGGGTTCCTGTATGAGTTCCTGTATGGGTTCCTGTATGAGTTCCTGTATGAGTTCCTGTATGAGTTCCTGTATGGGTTCCTGTATGGGTTTCTGTATGAGTTCCTGTATGGGTTTCTGTATGGGTTCCTGTACGGGTTCCTGTATGAGTTCCTGTATGGGTTTCTGTATGAGTTCCTGTATGAGTTCCTGTATGGGTTTCTGTATGGGTTTCTGTATGAGTTCCTGTATGGGTTCCTGTATGAGTTCCTGAACAGGCACAAATTCCCACACACAGACGTACTTCAAAGTCTAGTGAGAAGCTGAAGAGATCACATAGAGGTCACTCTGTTTTAATACTGTTTGTTTTTTAAATGGGACGTCCAGTAAGCTCACGATCAGGCATCCGAATTCTTTTGGTCATTTATGTGTGTATATACACTGATCAGCCATAACATTAAAACCACCTCCTTGTTTCTACACTCACTGTCCATTTTATCAGCTCCACTTACCATATAGAAGCACTTTGCAGTTCTACAATTACTGACTGTAGTCCATCTATTTCTCTACATGCTTTGTTACCCCCTTTCACCCTGTTCTTCAATGGTCAGGACCCCCACAGGACCACCACAGAGCAGGTATTATTTAGGTGGTGGATGATTTTCAGCACTGCAGTGACACTGACATGGTGGTGGTGTGTTAGTGTGTGTTGTGCTGGTATGAGTGGATCAGACACAGCAGTGCTGCTGGAGTTTTTAAACACTGTGTCCACTCACTGTCCACTCTATTAGACACTCCTACCTAGTCGGTCCACCTTGTAGATGTAAAGTCAGAGACGATCGCTCATCTATTGCTGCTGTTTGAGTCGCTCATCTTCTAGACCTTCATCAGTGGTCACAGGACGCTGCCCACGGTGCGCTGTCGGCTGGATATTTTTGGTTGGGCGATTCTCAGTCCAGCAGTGACAGTGAGGTGTTTAAAAACTCCAGCAGCGGTGCTGTGTCTGATCCACTTATACCAGCACAACACACACTAACACACCACCACCATGTCAGTGTCACTGCAGTGCTGAGAATCATCCACCACCTAAATAATACCTGCTCTGTGGGGGTCCTGAATCGGTTTTTTAAAATCGAGCTTTTCTTCACATATTTATAGACTTTACTTCATGCTGGAACAGGAAAGGACCTTCCCCAAACTGTTAGAAGGGGTATCCCAATACTTTTGGCAGTATAGTGCATATACTGTATAATAACACTCACATTTTATCTACAGATCCATATGTTGAACAGTGCTAACCAATGGAAACGCTTGATTTACAGGAAATGACCCACTCATGGCCTCCGCCGCTCACCGCCATTCACACCCCCAGCAAAGCAGAACAAACCAAGTTCCCCCTCCCTGCCAAGGTAACCCCCCCACACTTCTATATTATTACTGTTATACACTGTATGGTCTAAAGTATCTGGACTCCAGAGCATGAGCTTGTTGGACGTCTACTCTGTGTGTGTGTGTGTTTGAAGTTTCACTTAAATCCCATGATCCTTCAGTGTCGCTGCTAAAGCTGCTATTATTTGAGTGGTGCAGGTTCACCCGGGTCACATGACTAATAACGGACTTGCTCGGTAAATCCTGGTTTAATGGTGCCAGGGCGGGTGCCAGGGCAGGCGGGCGGGTGTGCCCGTCTCTCCTTAACGAGTGTGATTTGTGCGCTGCTTTTAATTACCTGAGTGCAAAATCAATAAAAGCAATCAGGACGAATCAGAGCCGGGCGGCGCTGTACATTGTTTGTTCATTCATCCTGGTCAGGGTCCTGGTGTATAAGGTGCCACTTGGGGGCGCTGTCTGCAATGGTGGGAATTTATCGTATATGCATTTACGTTATTACTCACACGCTTTCTAAAATGTTGGGACAAGGGCTGGGAAGACCGGGAAGTTAAAAAAACAAGAATAATGACTTTCAATGAAGTTTCACCATCTACAGTCCTTAACATTATTACAGGATTCAGAGAAAAACCAATCGATTTAATAAAAATAGTAATAATAATAATAATAATAACATTAATAATAATAAAATAATCATAACAATAACAATAATAAGAATAACAATAATAAGAATAAAAAAAAATAATAATAATAATAATAATAATAAATAAAGCAAAATAATAATAATAAATAATAACAATAATAATAATAATAATAAAATAATAATAATAATATTATATTTAAAAAAACAATAACAATGATAATATAATAATAATAATAATAATATAATAATAATAATAATGCTACTACTACTACTACTACTAATAATAATAATAATAATAAAGAATAATAATAATAATATTTTATAAAAAAATAATAATAATGATAATAATAATAATAACAATAATAATAATAATAAAATAATGACAATAATAAATATTAATAATAATTATAAAGACTTAATAATAATACTCAAAATATTAATAAAGATAATAATAATAATAACACATATTTATAATAAAAATAATAGTAATAATAATACTAGCAACGCACAAGTGGCGCCCCAATTTCAGCAAATTCGATGTCTATATAATCGTGCTACACAATGTTTTTTGTTTTCTCCTTTTTATGATTATAGATTTTTTGTGATGTATATATTTTCTTTTTCTCTTTAGGACTCCCAACATGTAACCCCGGTCTACACTGCACAAAGTGAGTACACTTTTCCATTCACGTCCTCTTATTACCTAAAATGTTCTCACAAAATCTGCTGGCATAGCAAGCCTGCAGGTTTGAATCTCTTTGAAGCTCTTGGCTCGTCCGATTGCCTCGTCTGAGGGTTCTCTGTGCAGCGCCATCGATCAGCCAGCAGAGGTCGTAACTGCAGCAGTGGATTCCTCATAACCGCTGCAGTTACGCCCTCTGCTGGCTGATCGATGCTGCTGCACAGAGACGGCGGAGGTCTGCCACAGCAGAGGTGAAATACCATCTGAGAATTGGATATGACTAAATGTGCATTTGTGGAAAATGAATATATAATTAAATAGAATAAAAACAGATTTTATGCAGAGTTGTGCCCCCTGTGCCAGGCTGTTAGCTCCTGGCCAGCGCTTAATCAGAAACCCGCTCTGACATTTCCGTGTTCCTTTATTTTTCGGCAGAGCGCTGCAGCGTTCCCGGGAACAAACCCCCGACGAAGCCGGCACCGCAGAAGTCGTGAGTATTCCTTTGATGAGTTATTTAAGAAGAGTGCCACAGAGATGGAGGGTTGGGCACGGCGGGCATATGGATGTTTTGTTCCCCTCCGAAATACGTCTCCGTTTTCACCTCTGGGTTATAAGAACCGGATATGACCAAAAGTATTCGGACGTCTGACCGTGACCTATTCCTGAAGGAATAGTATTAAAATGCGTTCTTTTCTCTCACCTATGTTCTTTTCTCTCACTTCTGTTCTCTTCTTTTCTCTTCTTATCATCTTCTCTTCTCTTACTTATGTTCTCTTCTCTTCTTTTCTCTTCTCTCACTTCTGTTCTCTTCTTTTCTCTTCTTATCATCTTCTCTTCTCTTACTTATGTTCTCTTCTCTTCTTTTCTCTTCTCTCACTTATGTTCTCTTCTTTTCTTTTCTTTTCTTTTCTCTTACTTCTCTTCTCTCACTTGTTCTCTTCTCTTCTTTTCTCTTACTTCTTTTCTCTCACTTATGTTCTCTTCCCTTCTCACACTTATGTTTTCTTCTCCTCTCTCAGTTATGTTCTCTTCTTTTCTCTTACTTCTTTTCTCTCACTTATGTTCTCTTCCCTTCTCACACTTATGTTTTCTTTTCTTCTCTCACCTATGTTCTCTTCTCTGCTCTTACTTCTTTTCTCTCACTTATGTTCTCTTCTCTTCTCTCACTTATGTTTTCTTCTCTTATGTTCTCTTCTCTTTCTTCTTTTCTCTCACTTATGTTCTCTTCTCTTCTCTCACTTATGTTTTCTTCTCTTATGTTCTCTTCTCTTTCTTCTTTTCTCTCACTTATGTTCTCTTCTCTTCTCTGACTTATGTTCTTTTCTTTTCTCTTTTCTCTCACTTATGTTCTCTTCTCTTCTCTTACTTATGTTTTCTTCTTCTCTCTCAGTTATGTTCTCTTCTTTTCTCTTCTCTTACTTATGTTCTCTTCTCTTCTCTTATGTTCTCTTCTCTTCTTTTCTCTTACTTATGTTTTCTTCTCCTCTCTGTTATGTTCTCTTCTTTTCTCTTCTCTTAATTGTGTTGTCTTCTCTTCTTTTCTCTCACTTATGTTCACTTCTCTTCTTTTCTCTTCTTTTCTTTTCTCTCACTTATGTTCTCTTCTCTTCTTTTCTCTTACTTCTCTTCTCTTCTCTCACTTATGTTTTTTTCTCTTCTTTTACTTCTCTTTTCCTTTCTTCTCTTCTGTTACTTCTTTTCACTTCTCTTCACTTCCCTTCTCTTTTCTTCTCATCTTATATTGTTCTTTTTGAAACTGAATACCCGACAAGCTCTCGATCATGCGTCCCAGTACTTTTGGACCTGAGAGCACCTCGTCACCGAGTCCATTAGATAATTGGTGTTACCTTTTACAACGTCTCATCCTTCAGCGCTTCCTCCCCGCTGAGTGTTTTACTCCGGCTCTAAATCCCGGGTGGAGGATTCTCGGGCGTTTAAACCTTTAGTGCCTCGATCTGTCCCTCTGCAGCCACAATCCTCCATTAGGCCGCGGCCGCAGGAACGTTAATGTGAACGTTACCGCGCTGAGAAGTCGTAAAAAGCCACTTTTCTTTGCTGGATCGACTCTTCCGTGAGCTGCTTGCAAAGTGCCGGTGATCATCGTCGTGATTTACTCCGAACGTGCCGTTAGTCACACTCAGACGCCGAGACGTTCACCGCTACGTTGCAGTTGTGTGCTGGTTTTATTCTGCTCTCAGATTAATGAGGTTTTCAGGCTGAAAATGCTGCTTAATCAGATCTAACGCCCATCATCTCACCTGGCACAAATTCCCATACACAGATTCACTTCAGAGTGTTGTGAGAAGCTTCTCAGAAGAGCGGCTCTTCTAGGTCGCTCTATCTTAAGAGGGTTGTCCGACAAGCTCACGGCGGTCAGGCGTCCCAATACTTTTGCCCATCATGTTTACAGCAGGCGTAAGACTCTGGACGGTGTTTTCTACTCAGCAGTCTGCACCATCATGTCCTGTTTATCTGCTCTAAATATTCCCTCCACGTATTCCCGGCTCGCTCCGAAACCCCAGCCGCGCCCGGAGCACGATGGTAACCGACGCCCTCTGTGTGGTTACCCACAAACCCCTGCTCCTCCGGGGAGGTTTTGTCCTCCGCCGCCGCTCGCCTCGAGGAACCGGAGCTGTCAAAGCACCGAGCTAATAACAAATAATAATAATAATATACATGCACGAGCACTTAGGAACACCTCTCTGCTACTATACTACTTACACTGTATGGTCTAAAGTATTTGGACACCTGAGCAGGAGCTTGTCTGACATCCAGTTTTAAAAACAAACATTAATAAAACAGACTGACCTCTGTGTGACTGCTAGAATAACAACCGCTCCTCTGAGAAGCTTCTCACAGGACATTGAAGTGTGTCTGTGGGAATTTGTGCCTGTTTAGTCGATCAGTCGGTGTTCCGATTCATCCCAGAGCTGTTGAGTGAGGCTGATGTCAGGGCTTAAAACAGAACCACCTCTGTGTGATCTGTGGGCCGCTTTTCTGTCCGTCTGTGGGAATTTGTGCCAGTTCAGAGCATTTAGAAGACGACTGCGTTTGTATGATCGATCAGTCGGTGTTCCGGTTCATCCCAGAGCTTGCTGGAACAGGGAAGAGCCTTCCCTAAACTGCTGCTGTGAATATGAAAGCATATGACCAGCTTTATAGCAGCTGCTGTAAATAACACACATGAATTCAGTCATTAAAAGGGGCGTCCTAATACTTTTGTCCATATTGTGTACCATAGAGTGTATTGTGGGTATACAATCACTGACTGTAGCTCTATATCTGTACATCTGTACATCTGTTGCTCTGTTACCACTCAGCAGATGAGCAGTTTTGGTGGTGGATCATCATTACAACACAGGAGTGTGTGCTCTGTGTTGTAATGATGATCCACCACCAAACTGTGTAGTAGTGTGCAAAACTGAGTGTAGCAGGTGCAACAGTGTTGTTGGGAACCAAAACCATACAGACACCGGCGTCATGTGACCAGGGAGCGTCCGCCGATCAAAGACTAGAGGGAAATGAACTCATGTCCACCTACGACGTTCCTAATATAGTGCTCAGGCGGTTTAAGCAGGGTTTAAAAATCCCAACAACACTGCTGCACCTGCTACACTCATCATACACAGAACACACACCACCATGTACGGAGCAACAACCAGCCTACAGTCAGTTATTGTATACCCATTATGTCTATCTGAATGGTAGGTCAATAATCAGAAGGTCGCTGGTCCAAGCCCAACCACTGCCAGCTGGCCCCTAACCCTCAGTTGCTCAGACTGTATTCTGGTGTTATATAGGTACAGGTGGTTTAAACAGGGTTTAAAAATCCCAACAACACTGCTGCACCTGCTACACTCATAAAAGAGAGCAACAGAGCAACACACTGTCTGCAGTCTATAATTGTATACCCACTAAGTCTATCTGAACAGTCAATAAAAGTAAGTGAATATAGTAGGCAGTTGTGGCCTAGTTGTTAAAAAACTGGACTAGTAATCAGAAGGTCGCTGGTTCAAGCCCCACCCCTGCCAGGCTGCGGCTGTTGGGCCCTTGAACAAGGCCCTTAACCCTCAATTGCTCAGACTGTATACTGGTGTTATATAGGTGTTCCTAATAAAGTGCTCAGCGGGTTTAAACAGGGTTTAAAAATCCCAACAACACTGCTGTTCCTGCTACACTCATAAAACAGAGCAACAGAGCAACACACTTTCTACAGTCAGTTATTGTATACCCACTAAGTCTATCTGAATGGTAGGTCTACCTTGTAAAACAGTCAGAGAGGCCTAGTGGTACGGAACTAGTAATCAGAAGGTCGCTGGTTCAAGCACCTTCTCTCCCAACAACACTGCTGCACCTGCTACACTCATCAGACACAGAACACACACACCCCCTGTACCCCTAATCACCATGTCAGCGTCATATCCAGTACCCAAACGTCATGGTGATGGGATCAAACCCCATCCTTCGTCCGTCCAGTCACGGCTCCCCCTCCTCCCGCTAGTTTTCCGCGCGCGTCCGTACGGTCTGCGGAGACGGCGGGTCAGACGGGGTTAGCGCAACAGCCCGTCAACGTCAGCGCTACGAGAGAGAGAATAACAAAAAGCCCAGAGGGGCGGCGAGAGACGTCAGCGCGGCTCCGCGAGACGTAAATATTGTTGGCGATGCGCTACTCAGCGGAAAAAGTGCGTGTGTGTGTGTGTGTGTGTGTGTGTCGGGGTGTTTACAAACTGTGTGTGCAGTGAGATGATAAATAATGGACGTGTGAAAGATGTGACACACACTATGGTCTAAAGTATCTGGACACCTGAGCAAGAGCTTGAACAGACAGACTGAGGCCTCTCACAGGACTTTGTACTGCGTCTGTGGGAATTTGTGCCCGTTTAGTCGGTACAGCTGGGCGCTGATCGATCGGTGGGTGTTCCGGTTCATCCCAGAGCTGTTGAGTGGGGCCTTCCCTAAACTGTTGCTGCGTAGATTTGCCTCATATGATAACACTGCTGCACCTGCTACACCCTTTAGTATTGCACACCATGCACACATGCCTGTTTTTATATATAAAAACAACAGATTTCTATTTAATAACTTTAATAGCGTTTAAAGTATTCATCATATTGCTTTTAAGTCCAGTACTCTAACCACGAGGCTACGGTTTGCCCTCTTTACCTCAAACAGTTTCTGTAGGTTCTTTACCGAACCATTGCTTCGAGGTAAACACGTATTTATTAACTGTCATGTTGTACTGCTGCTTTGTCCTGGTCAGGGTCACAGTGGGTCCTGCTTCCCTGAATCACTGAGCACGATGCAGTAACACGTGACAGCTTCTAGCAGAGTTCCGGTTCATCCCAGAGCTGTCGAGTGGTGCTGAGGTCAGGGCTCAGTGCTGGACGCCAGAGTTTTTTGGTTTTTAATCCGAGCTTTTCTCTGCAGGTCTTTATGAAGCAGCAGGACAGGTCCTTCCCTAAACTGTTTATTTATAAATGTACAACCATCACACGTGTTTCTGCTTGTTTTGCAGGATGGTGGAGGACGACCTGAAGATCAGCAGCGACGAAGACGACAGCGAACAGGTGAGACGCGACACAACTCCTCACAGACGCACTCCGAAATCCTACTCAGTAGTTCTCACAGCAGAGAAGGCCACAAGGCCGCTCCGTACGAACGCCGGGCCCGCGGTCGGGTGCGTGACGATAAACGCGTGTGCCCACACTCGCCACGCCCCCGGTCCGCCGGTCGCCTAGCGACGTGAGAACGTGCCGAGCCTGGAAGGAGCCGAAATCCCCACAGAGCGGCAAACGGCAATAAGAGCCGCGGTGACAAACGATCGGCGCTCTTTCATCTAATACACTGTGAAGATCACTGGCTCCTCTCGCCCGATGATGAATAGACTGTATACAGATCGATGCCCGTGCCAATGAGCCCAGGATGCCAGTCGGTACCCGCTCAGGCGGGCGGCAGACGGCACAGACGGCCGCCGCAGTCATGTGTGGCTCAGATGTTTCAATCCATCCACGTTTTCCATCATAGATCCGTCTCGCAACGTCTGTTTTTATTGATAGTCGTTTTTTGGCAGCTCAGTGGTTACGGTGCTGGACTAGTGATCATAAGGTTGTCAGTTCAAGCCCTATCATCACCAAGTTGTCTATTGGGCCCCTGAGTGAGGCCCTTAACTCTCAGTTGCTCAAATTGTATTCAGTCATATTTAGCGGACTCTCTTATCCAAAACGACTTAGTGGTAACTCAGTGGTAAAGGTGCTGGCTCAGCAAGTCATAATTTTGTAATATTTAGCGGACGCTTTTATCCAAAGTGAGTTAGTGGCAGCTTAGTGGTTAAGGAGCTTGACCAGTGATCAGAAGGTTGCCAGTTCAAGCCCCACCATCACCAAGCTGCCACATTTGGGCCCCTGAGCGTGGCCCTTAACCCTCGGGTTGCTCAAGTTGTATTCAGTCATAACTTCGTCATATTTAGCGGACGCTTTTATCCAAAGCGACTTAGTTATAGCTCAGTGGTTAAGGAGCTGGGCTGACAATCATAAGGTTGTCAGTTCAAGCCCTATCATCACCAGGTTGTCTATTGGGCCCCTGAGTGAGGCCCTTAACCCTCGGTTGCTCAGATTGTATTCAGTCATATTTAGCGGACTCTCTTATCCAAAGCGACTTAGTGGTAACTCAGTGGTAAAGGTGCTGGCTCAGCAATCATAAGGTTGCCAGTTTAAGCCCTATCATTAGCAGGTTGCCAGTGTTGGGCCCCTAAGGGAGGCCCTTAACTCTCAGTTGCTTAAATTGTATTCAGTCATAATTTCGTCATATTTAGCAAACACTTTTATCCAAAGTGACTTAGTGGCAGTTTAGTGGTTAAGGTGCTGGACTAGCAATCATAAGGTTGTCAGTTCAAGCCCCACCATCACCAAGCTGCCACTGTTGGGCCCCTGAGTGAGGCCCTTAAAGCTTGGTTGCTCAAGTTGAATTCAGTCATTATTTAGCGGACGCTTTTATCCAAAGTGACTTAGTGGCAACTCAGTGGTTAAGGTGCTGGCTCAGCAATCATAAGGTTGCCAGTTCAAGCCCCACCATCAACAATCATCAGCTGTCTGAAGTGATGAAACTCTAAAAGCCTTCAGATGTTCTGCTCCTTCAGTCGTTTCGGATGTTCCTGTCTGTTCCCGTTCCTTTCCCCTCCGTTCCCGTCTGTTCCCGTACGTTCCCCTATGTTCCCATCCATTCCCGTCCGTTCCCGTCCATTCCCTTCTGATCCCATCTGTTCCAGTCCGTTCTTGTCCGTTCTCGTCCGTTCCCTTCTGTTCCCGTCTGTTCCTGTCTGTTCTCCTCCGTTCCCGTCCGTTCCCCTCTGTTTCTTGTTACCTAATTTGCGTTTCGTCTCTTTTCGCAGGTTGCCGAGAAACCTAAGACCAGGAACGCGCCTCCCAAGTAAGTGACTCCTCCTTCTTGTTCCAGCTTGGTTGGCTTTAGGATGATCTATAGATCTGGTTCTGCTCATGAGGAGCATCGTGAGGAACCTGGACGCTGTTTGAAGGCTGAACTGGAAACACGTGTGCTGCTGGATTAGATTCCCAGTTTGTGATTGTAACTGGTACGAAGCTGGTGCGATGGTAGATGATGATGTTATTGGGCTGGGCAGTGCAGACGGTGCAGCAGACAAAACGTGAAGAACGTACTTTTGGCCGACACTGATTGTCACCATTGGGCCCCCGAGCGAGGCCCTTAGGTGTGAGTTGCATATATATGTGGTAACAATCATAATTCCATTTTAATTACTCTGCTAGAACGTGAAGCGGTGTCCACACACTTTTGACCAACACTGGTTGTCACTGTTGGGCCCCTGAGCGAGGCCCCTGGGTGTCAGTTGCATATATCATAATTCTAACGTGAAGGGGTGTCCACATACTTTTGACCAACACTGGTTGTCACTTTTGGGCCCCTGAGCGAGGCCCCTGGGTGTCAGTTGCATATGTCATAAATCTAACGTCAAGGGGTGTCCACATACTTTTGGCCGACGCTGGTTGTCACTGTTGGGCCCCTGAGCGAGGCCCCTGGGTGTCAGTTGCCTATATATGTGGTAACAATCATAATTCCAAGACTTTTTAATACTCTGCTAGAACGTAAAGGCGTGTCCACATACTTTTGACCAACATTGATTGCTGCTGTTGGGCCCCTGAGCGAGGCCCCTGGGTGTCAGTTGCTTATATATGTGGTAACAGTCATAATTCCAAGTCTTTTTTTTACTCCAGCAGAACGTGAAGCATTTTTCTGGGCTCCCGCTGGTCCCTCCTCTCGTTAAGTTCCCAGCATCCTCCTCCGCGCCCCTTCATCCGTGCCGCCGCCCCCGCCGCTTTTCGGGAGGTGCAGATGGGGTCTCATTAAGCAGGCGAGGGGAGAAGCGTGGCCTCCAGCTCTGTTCTCGGTCGGGGTGCCCGGGAGTGCAGGAGCTGCGAGCGTTCCCGGGGCCACGGCGTCGCTCTTCTAACAGAAACGAGACAAGGGGGGATCAAGGAGGGGGTAAGGGAGGGCGTGGAGGTAGCACCGCATCCTCTCCTAAATTCTTTCATTTTTTTGGAGGAGCGATTCAGAGACGAGGGTTTGGATTTGATGTTGAATGAGCATCAAATAGAATGAGAATGGGCACAAATCCCCACAGACGCACTCCAAACTGGCTGTTGTTCCAGCTGAAACAACCTGTTTTAATACTGTTTGATTTTTAAACGAGACGTCCAGGCGTCCAAATACTTTTGAACATCCATTCAAATTCTGTCATCTTCTTACTGCATGGGCACAAATCCCCACAGACACACTCTAACCTGGCTGTTGTGCACTAGCTTAAAAGGTCACATAAAGGTTACTCTATTTTAATACTGTCTGTTTTTTAAACATGACGTCCAGGCGTCCAAATACTTTTGCCCAGTCGTACAAATGCTGTCATCTTCTGACTAAATGGGCACAAATCCCCACAGACACACTCCAAACTGACTATTGTTCCAGCTGAATAGATAAATTTGAGTTTACTCTATTTTAATACCGTCTGTTTTTTAAATGGAACATCCCGGGCGTCCGAATACTTTTGCCCAGCCGTACAAATGCTGTCATCTTCTAACTGAAAGGGCACAAATCCCCACAGACACACTCCAACCTGGCTGCTGTGCTCTAGCTTAAAAGATTACATAGATGTTTTTAAACGGGACGTCCAGGCATCTGAATACTTTTGCCCAGCCTTACAAATTCTGTCACCTTCTAATTAAATGGGCACAAATCCCCACAGACACACTCCAAACTGGCTGCTGTGCTCTAGCTGAAAGGATTACTTAGATGTTGCTCTATTTTAATACTTGTTGTTGTTTAAATGTACGTCCAGGCGTCTGAATACTTTTGCCTAGCAGTTCAAATGCTGTCATCTTCTAACTGCATGGGCACAAATCCCCACAGACACACTCCAACCTGGCTGTTGTGGACTAGCTTATAAGATCATATTGATGTCGCTCCATTTTAATATGGTTTGTTTTTTAAACAGGAAGTCCAGGCATCCTTATACTTTTGAACATCCATTCAAATGCTGTCATCTTCTAACTGAAAGGGCACAAATCCCCACAGACACACTCCAAACTGGCTGTTGTTCCAGCTGAAAGGATCACTTCAATGTTACTCTATTTTTATATCGTCTGTTTTTTTAAACGGGACGTCCAGGCGTCCAGCTTTACAAATGCCGTCATCTTCTTACTGCATGGGCACAAATCCCCACAGACACACTCCAAACTGGCTGTTGTGCACTAGCTTAAAAGATCACATAAAGGTTACTCTGTTTTAATACCGTCTGTTTTTTAAACATGACGTCCAGGCGTCCAAATACTTTTGCCCAGCTGTACAAATTCCGTCACCTTCTAATTAAATGGGCACAAATCCCCACAGACACACTCCAAACTGGCTGTTGTGCTCTAGCTGTAAAGATCACATAGAGGTTTTTAGACGGGACGTCCAGGCGTCCGTATACTTTTGCCAGCTCTACATACATTAATTCTGTCACCTTCTAATAAAATGGGCACAAATCCCCACAGACACACTCCCAACTGCAGTTAATACCACTTGTTTTTTATACAGCACGTCCAGGCATCCAAATACTTTCACCCCAACCACTATAATTCAGGATCTTGTCGGTTCGACTTGCTCGTGGCGCGGCTACGTCCCGCTTCCACCGCGGGGTGCCGCTCCTATTAAAACGTCGCCCAGAGTTCAGCCCAGGGCGGCACGCCGAATTAAACTTAGCCACGCGGCGCTGTGGGGTTCAGACCGCCGTCAAATCACTCCTCCTGGGGTTTGGGATCAGGTTCAAATATCAGGAACCCTGGAACAGCGATCGTTCCTCAGTGTGACATGTGACAAGCTAACGTTTTTACATTTGTTTTCACTGTCCATTTGATCAGCTCCACTTACCATATAGAAGCACTTTGTAGTTCTACAATTACTGACTGTAGTCCATCTGTTTCTCTACATGCTTTGTTACCCCCTTTCACCCTGTTCTTCAATGGTCAGGACCCCCACAGGACCACCACAGAGCAGGTATTATTTAGGTGGTGGATCATTCTCAGCACTGCAGTGACACTGACATGGTGGTGGTGTGTTAGTGTGTGTTGTGCTGGTATGAGTGGATCAGACACAGCAGCGCTGCTGGAGTTTTTAAACACCTCACTGTCACTGCTGGACTGAGAATCGTCCACCGACCAAAAATATCCAGCCAACAGCACCCCCTGGGCAGCGTCCTGTGACCACTGATGAAGGTCTAGAAGATGAGCGACTCAAACAGCAGCAATAGATGAGCGATCGTCTCTGACTTTACATCTACAAGGTGGAGCGACTAGGTAGGAGTGTCTAATAGAGTGGACAGTGAGTGGACACGGTATTTAAAAACTCCAGCAGCGCTGCTGTGTCTGATCCACTCATACCAGCACAACACACACTAACACACCACCACCATGTCAGTGTCACTGCAGTGCTGAGAATCATCCACCACCTAAATAATACCTGCTCTGTGGTGGTCCTGTGGGGGTCCTGACTATTGAAGAACAGGGTGACAGCAGGTTAAAAATGTATGTAGAGAAACAGATGGACTACAGTCAGTAATTGTAGAACTACAAAGTGCTTCTATATGGTAAGTGGAGCTTTTTATACTTGTTTGGGTTTGATTGTAAACTTGTAAGTGTGAACGCTAAGAGTCCGGACCGAGGGAACCGAATTACAGGTGTAAACACAACTGAGCCGCGGGTGACGTGTGGCTTCATGTTCGGCGTCGTCGAGAAATTGCGTTCGTCCTGTGATAGAGTAAACAAGCCGGTTTATTGCACCTCCTGTGCTGATGGGCTCGTTTGGCGTTTGGCTGAAACGAACAGCCGAAGCATTCCTGCGTACGAAGGATCTGAAAATAAATGTTATGACTCTCGACTGAGGAGGGAAAGAAAAAAATGCCCGTCTCGAGTTTACCTCCGCAGACGGGCGCCGGCCGATCGCAATCTCCGCGAGCAGTCAAGCAGCAAATGCATCGGCGGCCGACGTAAACGAGAGGCAGACGGAGACGAGGAGGAAAAAAAAAATCCCTCTCCTCCCGCCGCGCTCCGTCTCCTTTCTCCTCGGCTATTATTCATATTTTCTCGCCCCACACTGCGCGGCGTAGCGGGCGCCGCGTGGCCGCCGTCGCCGCTCGTTCCGAACAATATGTTTTAATGCGACGCCATATTTCAGTAGAGCATCCACGTCAGGTGGCACGAACAATGGCGTGCGAGAATATTTAATTTATTTATTCATTTCTTAACCGGAGCTCCCAGAGGAAACCTACGCATACATGGGGAAAACATGCAAAACTCCACACAGAAAGTACCCAGACCACCCAACCTGGGGTTCAAACCCAGGACCTTCTTGCTGTCAGGCGACAGTGCTACCCACCAAGCCACCGTGCCGCCTCATGTGCAAGAATATAAAAAGCATGAAACTGTATTCTGCTTTTGCTTGATATTTGCCTCAATTTAGACATTTTCAATTCCCTGTGCAGCCCTGCAGACTAGCAGCCAGCCAGCAGTGGATTTACCCGTGTCAGTTCCTTAACCAGACACCAGGGGGCGCTGTTACAGCGTCAGCCAAAGAGAACGATGGCATGGGAGGATATAAGAGCATAATTGTCCCTGCAATTTAGTCATTTCTGATTCCCTGCGCGGCCCTGCAGACCGCGTTGAGCTGTAGACTGGCAGCCAGCCAGCAGTGGATTTACTTGTGTCAGTTCCACAACCAGACACCAGGGGGCGCTCTTAGAGTGTCAGCCAGAGAAAACGATGGTACGGGAGAATGTAAAAGCGTAATTTTCCCTGCAATTTAGTCGTTTCCGATTCCCTGTGTGGCCCCGTGGACCGTGTTGAGCTGCAGACTAGCAGTCGCCCCATTCGACACACATGGAGTCAACATGAAGCTTCTTCTTCTTTACTCCAGCCAGCAGTGGATTTACTCGTGTCAGTTTCACAACCAGACACCAGGGGGCACTGTTAAAACGTCAGCCAGAGAGAACGATGCCATGGGAGAATGTAAAAGCACAATTTTCCCTGCAATTTAGTCGTTTCCGATTCCCTGCGCGGTTCTGCGGACTAGCAGTTGCCCCATTCGACACGTGCGAAGTCAACGTGAAGCTTCTTCTTTACTCCATCAAGCAGTGGATTTACTCGTGTCAGTTCCTCAACCAGACACCAGGGGGCGCTCTTAGAGCATCAGCCGGAGAGAATGTTGACGTGGGAGGATATAAAAGCATCATTTTCCCTGCAATTTAGTCATTTCCGATTCCCTGCGCAGCCCTGCAGGCCGTGTGAAGTCAACGTGAAGCTTCTTCTTCTTTACTCCAGCCAGCAGTGGATTTACTCGTGTCAGTTCCTCAACCAGACACCAGGGGGCGCTCTTAGAGCATCAGCCGGAGAGAACGTTGACGTGGGAGGATATAAAAGCGTCATTTTCCCTGCAATTTAGTCATTTCCGATGCCGTGTGAAGTCAACGTGAAGCTTCTTCTTCTTTACTCCAGCCAGCAGTGGATTTACTCGTGTTAGTGCCTTAACCAGACACCAGGGGGCGCTCTTAGAGCATCAGCCGGAGAGAACGATGCCGCGGGAGAATGTAAAAGCATAATTTTCCCTGGAATTTAGTCATTTCCGATTCCCTGCGCAGCTCCGCGGACCGTGTTGAGCTGCAGACTAGCAGTCTCCCTATTTCACATGCGTTTACTTGTGTCAGTGCCTCAACCAGACACCAGGGGGCGCTCTTACTGCGCCAGGAGGAAAAACCCAGTTCGACCCTCTTTCTCTAAGACACAGCCACATGTCTGTCTGTCGAACCCCCGGCCAGGCCGCATGTCTTTGATGGTGGGCAGTTGAGTTAGACTCTGGTGGCCCGCTGGAACGCCAGTTTTATGCCACCCTGGCACCCTGGTCAATACCTGTGGCCACCTGACCACAAGCTTGTTGGGCACCCTTGTCCAAAACCAAAAAAATAACGTGCAGTTGCTTCTAACAACCTTTTATAATCGTTTATAACAGTCTCCACTCCTGTGACGAGCTCCTCTGAGCGTATGTGAGAGCAGACACTAGATCTGGATAATGATGCCTGGCTTGCAGCTGACATTCCAGTTCATCCCAGAGTGGTTCTTCAGGGTTAAAGGAGCATGTAATGTGCTTTATACACCGTGTGGCCAAAAGTATTTGGACGCCTGAACGTGAGCTCCCTGGACATCCCATTTCTTAGAGTCTTGAAGTCTTGACGGCTTCTCACAAGACTTTGAAGTGTGTGGTGCTATCGGTCGGTCGGGCGTCTACGCAGACGTGATCGACTGTGTCTGAGGGAGGATGAATTGACATTCCTGCCCTGTGCCCAGTGAAAGGGCCATCCCTAAACTGCTGCTTTAAAGTTATAAAGGAAGCATATTAATGATATTGATATCTGCTGTTGGGGCGTCCCAATACTTTTGTCCATATGTAGTGTGATTGATTTTGAGAAGCTGTTAGCGGGAGTTTAAACGCGGCGTCTGGCTGAGCTACGATCAGATAACGACGGCTGAGAGCGACTGGAGTCTGTACGGATTATTACGGCGTGAACTAGCTGAAGGCGGCGTCCGCGTGGTGGAGTAATTAAATAAGGCCGCTCGGCGCAGCGGGGCGCGGCGGGGCATGTGTGACCTCCGGCGGCTCCAGCGGGAAGAGTAATTACCACTACTCGTCACCCGTCTTTTTATTCCGGTCTGATGAGCGATGATCCACCGTTAGCTCGAATAAATCCTGTTTATATGGTGCGGAGTTTCATCAGCTCATTCCATGTGGATTCTGTTCGCGGTGACCCTTGGGCCGTTTGGGAACACTTGGCGCGTTTGACCGTGTTATTCTTGGTCTTCATCGTCTGGGTCCTTCCACGAGTCCTGTCGTACAGTAACGCCGCCTTCAGTGCTGAAACGCCTGAAATATCGTAACGTTCCAGTGGGTGAAGACTACACCTATCCCAGATCCCATCCATCCCACTTTACCTGCACCCAGAAGGTCCAACCGGTTGAAGACTACGTCTGCTCTGGATCCCATATGTCCATCCCAGTTGAGCTGTTTACAGGATGTCCAACTAGGTGAAGACTTAAGTCTGTTCCAAATCCCATACTAGAGCTGCTCTTGAAACATCCCACTGGTTGAAGACTAGGTTTGTTCTAGGCTTTGTGCATTTGTCCCACCAGAGCTGCTCCCAGGACACCCAACTGATTAAAGACACTCCTGGAACGTACCACTGGGTGAAGACCAAAGGTTTGTTCCAGGTCCCATACTTCAGTCCCACCAGAGCTGCCCCCAGCAACATCCAACCGGATAAAGATTATGTCTTTTCCAGATCTTATATGTCCATCCCAACGGACCTGCTCCCAGAAGGTCCAACTGGTTAAAGACTATTGTCTATTGTCTGTTCTGGATCCCATACTAGAGCTGCTTCTGGAATATCCAACTAGGTGAAAACTATATCTGTCCTAGATCCCATATGTCCATTCCACTGGACCTGTGCCCAGAAGGTCCCACTGTTCCAGATCCCATATGTTTGTCTCAGTAGAGCTGATCCAGGAACGTCCAAATGGGTGAAGACTACGTCTGTTCCAGATCCCATACATTCATCCCACTAGAGCAGCTTCAGTAACGTTCCAGTGTGTGAAGACTACACCTATTCCAGATCCCATACGTCTTTCCACTGGGTGACGAATTACGTCTGTTTCAGGTCCCATACATTTGTCCCACCAGAGCTGCTCCCAGGATTGTCTAACCAGTTTAAGACTAAGCCTGTTCCAAATCACACACTAGAGCCGCTCCTGAAACGTCCCCCTGGGTGGATACTGGGTTTGTTCCAGATCTCAAACATCCGTCACACCAGAGCTGCTCCCAGAAACGTCCAACCGGTCAATCCCATAAGTCAAACCCACTTGAGCTGTTCCCAGGATGTCCAACTAGAAGAAGACTATGTCTTTTCTGGGTCCCATATGTCCATCCCACTAGAGCTGCTCCTGAAACGTCCCACTTAGTGGGGACTGGGTTTGTTCCAGATCTCAAACTTCCGTCACACCAGAGCTGCTCCCAGGAACGTCCAACCAGTTGAAGACGTCTGTTCCAGATCCTATACTACAGCTACTCCTGAAACGTCCTACTTGGTGAAGACTACGGGACAGACCTGAGATCTGGATGGATGAGCTGTCTTGGGAGCTAAAACCTCTGATCAAGGATGAGAAGGTTTCACCACAGTCTCATCATCTCTGGAACGTTTGTACCACTGGGAATGATTTATTTTCCGTGTCTCCGTTCAGGATGGAAACTGAGCAGAACTGTGATGTTCCGGCCAACACAAACAGTTTGGAGGCGATCAGGCTTTAATCTCTCTCAGATGTTATTACCACCCAAGTCCAGAGGAGCAGGTGGTCGACGCGGGTTCCAAAACCTCGCCGTGCATCCGTCTACGCCAGGAATTATTCATCGAGCGGAACAGATGCGTGTTTTTGTCTATTACTGCAACATTGCTGGAAGCGATCGACGCGCCGTTAAAACATTCGTCAGGCGATTACGGACCCGGGCGGCGGCCGAACGACGCCGTTAGCGGATATATTTTCTGTTTTGATGGCGTCTGGGCTGCGACGGAGGGGCGCTTGTGAGACCTCCTGACGGCTTTGAAAGCACATTAGGTTTGAAGAATGGGTGTTTTGAGCACCGCGGGTCGGCCGGACGGAACCGTGGCTGCCGTGTGTTGGAGATCTAGAACCTTCCTGCGCTCACATTCGCGCCCCTGTGCAGCTGCGGCGTGTTTATCCAACTTGATCCGGTTATTTTCGTGGCATTAATGACGCTTCATCGGTCAGCTACAAAACACGCAACTGCCCGCGTCATGCAAAGAGGCGCAAATGACTTAAGTTCCTTCATAGGCAGTCTCTGCGCCTCATTACATGTTAACCAACCTGGAAGAGCAACTGATCGTGTCTGATGGAGGGAAGGTCGGACGGCGTCTCTTCCCACTGCCGCTACAATATGAGATCAGCGAGACTGGTCTGGACTCCTGTGTATTGGTGGGGGGTGTTTAGACACACAGAGCTTAGCGTGTCTCTCTGCACGTGATACTTCGCAACTGTCACGCAAAGAGGCGCAAATGACCTACGTTCCTTCATAGGCAGTCTCTGCGCCTCATTACATGATAACCGACCTTGAAGAGTGTCCAGACAAACACAACTGACCGTGTCTGATGAAGAGAAGGTCGGACGGCGTCTCTTCCCACTGCCGCTACAATATGAGATCAGCAAGACTGGTCTGGGCTCCTGTGTGATGGTGGGGGGTGTTTAGACACACAGAGCTTAGCGTGTCTCTCAGTACGTGATACTTTATTGGTCAGCTACAAAACACGTGACTGCCTGCGTCATGGAGCGCTGCAGGGTTCCGTAAATGCGCTTATCGACATCGTGCCAACAGTTTGGGGAAGTCCCCTTTCTCTTTCAGCATGATTACACCCCTGAGCACAAAGCGCCAACTATTGCTCCGAACCAGGAATGAAATTCAGCAGTGCTATCTGCTGGCAACACAGACGCGATCGGCTAGGTCTGAGGAAGTCCTGTGATTGATTGGCGTCCTGTCTAGGGTTTTCAGGAAAGATCCAGACCCACCAAGACCCTGACCAGTATAAAAAGGTCGAATAAATGTTCTTATCACTGATTATGATTGACTGCAGCTAAAACACACGCAGAGAGCCGTATCGCGTACAGAGAGACACGCTAAGCTCTGTGTAACTAACTCCCCCCCATCACACAGGAGCCCAGACCAGTCTCTGCATATTGTAGCGGCAGCGGGAAGAGACGCCGTCCGACCTTCTCTCCAGCAAACACGGTCAGTTGTGTTTGTCTGGATGTTTAATGAGGCGCAGAGACTGGCTATGAAGGAACTTCAGGTAATTTGCACCCGGCCCGACCTGGCACGAATCTCAGCTGTGCTATCTGCTGGCCGGGCGTCTACACAGACATGATGGGCTACATCTGTGGAAGGGATGGTCCAAGGTGTTCCAGCCAACCCAGACCCCCTGCAACCCTGACCAGGATAAAGACTGTAATTAATTTTTGACTGCACCTTAAAAAGTGGAACATGGAACAGTGGTCTTTATAAATCTTGGGTTCCCATACACAGAGACATGCTAAGCTCTGTGTGACTAACCCCCCCCCCCCCCCCCCCCCAACCCCTACCATCACACAAGAGACGCCGTCCGACCTTCCATCAGACACGGTCAGTTGTGTTTGTCTGGATGCTCTTCCAGGTCGGTTAACATGTAATGAGGCGCAGAGACTGCCTATGAAGGAACTTTTGGTCATTTGCACCTCTTTGCCCTCTGACTGCCCAATGACCTGGCACGTGGGCACCATTACAGCCATGATTTCTTCCAGTTTAGTAATTTCCAATTCCATTTATCTTATTATTTTCCTCTGATGCCTGCACCACCCCCACGCTGGCCGAAGAGTCTCAGACTAGCACCTTACCCAGCAGACACATGTGATGTCGCCGGCTGCTTCTTTACACCAGCGGCAATAAAGAGACAATCTAGCCGACCGCCGGGTCACAGCT
The DNA here is from genome assembly GCF_030014385.1 of Trichomycterus rosablanca. NCBI lineage: Eukaryota > Metazoa > Chordata > Actinopteri > Siluriformes > Trichomycteridae > Trichomycterus > Trichomycterus rosablanca. Next base: position 40,646,410 of record NC_085995.1, read on the forward strand.
CGTATTGGTGAGTCTCCACCACCAAGTTGGCATTATTGGGCCCCTGAGCAAGGCCCTTAAAACCAGGTCCCGACCCCGCCGTAGTCCCGTCTGAAGCCACCGTAGCGTGTTGGTGTTTTCTTCATACTTTAGAACCAGAACATCAGGGCTCGGCTTCCTCTCATCAGTAAAGATCTTTCCGCGGTGCCAAGCCTGATTAGTTGGACAGCATGCCAGCCTGTGCCCACCGGCGGGCGCGTCTGAGATCAGCATGATGTCTTAAACACATCCGTCTCTCTGAGAAACTGAAGAGCCATTAGGGGAGCAGCCAGATGTTTCATCTGCGGATCCACATCAGCGACCGAGACGCCAGGCGGTCGATGCTTCCGCAGTTCTGATTCGTCTCATTTACTCTCACGGGACTCTGGTGTGTGTCTGTGTGTGTGGGGATTTGTGCCCATTCAGTCAAAAGATAACAGCAGTTGGACAGATCTGCAAGAAATACATTGTAAGGACAAAAGTAATGACGGGTCGTGGCTCACCACTGTGTTCCAAACTTCACGAGGGAATTAACAACCAGTTCAAAAAGAGCAAATAATAATTCTGGTCTTTCACCGTCTACTGTACATGATATTGTAGAAAGATTCAGGGAAGTTCTGTTAAAAGTGCTGCTGAATGTGTGTGACCTTCAGGAAACTGTGATGCTGTAATAAATGTAGCCACATGAGTTCAGGAGAACTTCGGAAAACCGTCGTCACTTCAGAAAACTGTCATCACTTTGGAAAACCATCGCCACTTTGGAAAACCGTCGTCACTTCGGAAAAACAGTGTCACTTCAGAAAATCGTCGTCACTTTGGAAAACTGCCATCACTTTGGTCATCACATCGGAAAACCAGCGTCACTTTGGTCATCACTTCAGAAAACCGTCGTCGCTTAGGTCATCACTTCGGAAAACCATCATCACTTCGGAAAACCATTGTTACTTTGGTCATCACTTCGGAAAACCGTCGCCACTTTGGAAAACCGTCGTCACTTCAGAAAAAGTGTGTCACTTCAGAAAATCGTCATCACTTTGGAAAACTGCCATCACTTTGGTCATCACATCAGAAAACCAGCGTCACTTTGGTCATCACTTCAGAAAACCGTCGTCGCTTAGGTCATCACTTCGGAAAACCATCATCACTTTGGAAAACCGTCGTCACTTTGGAAAACCAGCGTCACTTTGGAAAACCGTCGTCAGTTAGGTCATCACTTTGGAAAACCAAACCGCCGTCACTTCGGAAAACCGTCGTCACTTTGAAAAAACTTTGTCACTTCGGAAAACCATTGTCACTTCGGAAAATCTTTGTCACTTCAGAAAAACGTCGTCACTTCAGAAAACCATTGTCACTTTGGAAAATAGTTGTCACTTCGGAAAAACGTCGTCACTTCGGAAAACCATCACTTCGAAAAACCATTGTCACTTCGGAAAACCATCATCACTGGTTCCCACCACTGTTTGCTTTGTGCCACCTGCCATCTACAAACACCTTCAGAGGCGAGCAGGGGTTCATAAATACTTAATACCCACCGGCTTGTCCATATTCCACCATTTTGGCCATGGTTTCCTTCATGAGGGGTGAAGACTCTGGCACAAATTTGGTACCTTGTTTCCAAAAAAGTTGGGACGCTTTGGTAAACGAGCTAAAGAGAAGAATCTGGGATTTAGACCAGAAACGTAGAGAGAAAATTACCGATATTTTACTGATCGGCTATGTTGTATTTTGTAAATGACGGTAAAGGAGGAAGAGGACGGCCAACAACAGGATGGAAGGATATCATTACAAGAACAATGAATCAGAATTGGAATCCACTTTTTCGGCTGGTCCTCATTTACGCCAATCACATTCATGCAGACACCCGACTGGGATTCGAACCCTGGGTCCCCGGATCCTCAGCAGCGGAGGATTCCATTCACGTCCCCGTCAGATTAGCGACTAATTCGCTCTGACTAGAATCCGGACGCTGGTTGAGTAACAGGTACCGTTAGCGCTTTAGCGAAAGCACTGACACAACGGCTACAGCAACGATAATTGAGGCTCGTTAGCGATTAGCCGCACGTCGCCGCCGGGTCTCAGGTGCCGGGGTCAGCCGCGCCGGCGCTAATGCACACTGGCGTTGTGATAAGTGCAGCATTACCGCGGCGTCTCCGCCGTTCCCGTGCGTGAGGGGCATCGGCGGGGTGGCAGACGCGGAAAACGCAGCGGCAGGTTAATTACAGACGAGTGCATTAGCGGGATGGAACGCGCCGGTGTTTTGGCGGCAGGTTCCTGTCGGGCCGCGCGGCGTGACGCTGGTTTTTTGACTGTGAGTGATCAGAGGCGGAGGGGGTCGCGACCCAGACGGGATTAGACCCGCCGAAATTCGGTGTTGAGGGTTTTTTATGGCACCGAGGGGGATGATTTACCAGGGTTCGAATTTCACTCTCGCTTTCTAAGCTGTTTATCCTGATCAGGGTCGCAGGGGGCGCTGGAGCACAAGGTGCACAGAAACACACCAGGAAACCGGAGCACCCGGAGGAAACCCACACGGACACGGGGAGAACATGCAAACTCCACAGAGAAAGGACCCGGACCATTCCACGTGGGAATCGAACCCAGGACCTTCTTGCTGTAAGATTTGATTGGTAGCACTGTCACCTCACAACAAGAAGGTCCTGGGTTCGATTCCCAAACTTCTGTGTGAAGTTTGCATGTTCTCCCTTGTGCCACAGACTAAAAACATGCAGTCAGGTTAACTGGAGCTACTAAATTGACTTAGATATGAGTGTGTGTGTGTGTGTGTGTGTGTGTGTGTGTGTGTGTGAGTGTGTGTGCTGTGATGGACTGCCGACCTGTCCGGTGTGTTTCCCTCTTTTCAGTGAATCAGACCCACTGTGACCCTGACCAGGATCAAACGTTGCCTAAACAGACAATGAATAAATGTTCTGAACACTGCAAAAAACTACAACTCCCATAATGCATTGCTCCACATATTTACATGTAAAACAGTCTAGTACTCTACCTTGACTCAAACGGTGCGTCTCTGTGCCCGTATAAACAAAACTGGGCAGGTTGGTACCCATGACACTACAGTGGGAGCCACTCTTCCACTCCAGAGGTGAGGAACCTCATATGCAGCAATTTGTGAGCCGCTTCAGGTCCCAGATCTTCTGGAACAGTGGAGCAGTGTGGAACAGGGTGGGTGGAACAGTGGTCTCCCTGCCAAGGTTCAGGAAGAAAATCCAAACGGTCACTCAGAGCTGAGGAGAAACGTGTCTGGATGCTCAGACGTAATGCAACATCTACTGAAACTCCAGGTCTGCCGAGATTTAAATGGTGTGGAGGATGGTAAGAGAGGCAAAATATCTCCAAGGACCCTTTGAGCATCTTGATGGTTGCCAGGTCTCGAAAAAGCAAACGTAAGCACCTGTAAGTGATTGTTGTGGCTGAAACATGTGAATTCGATAATTAGAAGTGGGCGTCCCAATACTTTTGCCATATAGTATTGAAGGAAAGGTACGCGTGCCCACAGTTACAGTCGTTATTCTTGTATCTCGGGGGTTTCTGTGTTCCTCTCTCACTCGTCACTCTCTCTCCAAAGACTTTCCGAACATCTCTGGGTTGCCAGGTCTCCAAAAAATCAAACGTAAGAGCCTGGAGTTTGCTGACCGCTACTGGGACTTGAAACAAAAAATGAACCTTATGGCGACGATCAAGCTGAAGTTGGTGTAAACAGGTGGATTACTGGACTTAAAAGAAGCTGATGGTTACTGTGAAGTGTGGTGGAGGGTGTGTTTACTCTAAAAGCCTGAGGAATCTGGTAAAAGTACATGGCATCATGGGTTCCGACCTCATAAACTATATGGCCAAAAGTATTTGGACGCCTGATTGTGAGCGTCTGAGAAGCTTCTGACAGGATTTTGAAGGGTGTCTGTGGGAATTTGTGCCCACTTTGATCTTGCTCATTTCCATTATAGAATTGATTTGTGGCTGCAACACATGAATTCGATAATTAGAAGTGGGCGTCCCAATACTTTTGTTCATACAGCGCTGAGACAAAGGTACGTGCCCCCTCTCTCTCAGGTTTCTCTGCTCCTCTCTCACTCGTCACTCTCTCGGTTCCTCCCTCCAGCCTCCTCCTGGTTTATTGATGTTTTTTTTTAGCGTGGACTCGCTCTCTCACCTCCAATTTATGTTCTCTCTCTCCCGCCTGTCAAAACACCCTCGCTGTCGCCGGCCCTGCGCCCGTCGCATTTTTACTCCATGCATTTTTCATTAAGTGCCGCTGCATCTCACCTCGTAAAAGCTGGCGGCAGAGAAACAACAGTGGCGCGGCCGGGCGCGTAAAAGCTCGAGTGATTCATCAGGAGCTTCACGCTTCAGTCACGACCTTTTAATCACCTCCACCGCGTTTCACAGATTCACTTTATTTTTTATTCTTTCTGCTGCTCTCGTCACCACAGCGTTTAGGCGTCACCACAGCGGATCTGGTCCTGAACTTTATATCAGACTCGGTACAGTTTTTACCCAGGATGCCCTTCCTGATGTGACCCTCCTATTTCTCTCCAGGCTTGGGACCTGCACTCAGAGCGCACTGATATTTCTGAGTGCGCCTCCTAATGGCTGGGCTATTCCGGCCATCCCTCCCCGAACTTCCTCCGACATTAGTCAGTCATGTTCATGCAGACGCCTGATTGGCCGTTAGTACCACAGGGATTCGAATCCTGGATCATAATAGTAATACGTATAATAATAATAATAGTAATAATAATAATATAATAATAATAATAATAATATAATAGCTAAAAATAAAAATAATAATAATAGTATAATAATAATAATAATAATAATAATAATATAATAATATAATTACTACTACTACTAATAATAATAATAATAATAATATAATAACTAATAACAATAATAATAATATAATAACTAATAATAATAATACAAGAATAATAGTAATAGTAATAATAATATAATATTAATAATAATATAATTTTAATTATATAATAATAATTAATATAATAATAATAATAGGAATAATAATAATATAATATAATAATATAATAAAAAATATATATATATAATAATAATAGTAATATAATAATAACATTAATAATAACAATAATAACAATAATGAGAAAGAATTTATAAATATATAAATAATAATTGTAATAATATAAAAAATAATAATATAAATATATATAAATAGTATTTCAAAATAATAATAATATTAAAATTATAAAAACAGTAATGATAACATAAAATCAATAATAAGAATAAGAATATTGAAATTAGAAAAAGTAGGAATAATATAAAAATAGTATTTGTATTAATAATAATAAGAAAAAAATAGGAATAATATTGAAAAATTATATATATAAATAGTTTTTTTATAATAATAATAAAATTTAATTATAAAAACAATAATAATAACTGTATACAATAATGTTATTAATAATCAATAATATTATAATATTGGTAGAAAAAGGGAGAAAATGCATGAAAAAATCATAATAATAATATTTATAATAATATAAAAAGTATTATTAATCATATGGTATAATACTTATAATAATAAAATCAAATAATAATAATAATATAGAATGAGTTTAGTAATATTATTAAATATTATTAGTATTAACAATAATAATAAGAGATATTATTAGTAGAAGTATAAATCATAATTATTATTTTATTTATACCGCACCTTTTATACAGCAGCAGTTTAAAGAGCTTTACAGAATTCACTATAAATGATCAAGTCACTGACGGTTCGGGAGTTTAAGCTAATGGTGGATTAACTACTGCGTTTATAAACGCCCACACAGACCCAAAACATGTGGCACCACATCTCAGCGGTAGAGGACCGGCGTACTTCACCACTGCTACCACAGAGCCAGATTCAAATTCAGATTCAATTCATTGTTTTGTTTAATTTTTGGAAATAAACAACCGATCTGACAGAACATGTTCAGGCGTCTAAATACTTCTGGTACATCATGCACTTGATGTGTCAGTGTTTCCTTTCTGTGGTCATTTTTAACGCCTGCGCTCTTATTTGGATTATTGTGATGCGAAGCTCGAATGTAAATTGGCTAGTAAAGCCGCTAATGCTAGTGAAGGTTAGCGAGTGCGCGAGTGCACGCCGTTCCCGCAGGCCGCCCGGTGCTCTATTTATAACGCCGGACGTATCGGACCCGAGAGGACGCGGCCGCAAACTGCTGCTTCATTAGATTTCCAACAGCGCTCAGAACAAGTGTGTCAGCGTTCAGCCGGTCCGGTCCCAGCTGAGAAGAGGACGGAGGTGTGTGTGTGTGTGTGTGTGTGTGTGTGTGTGAGTGAGTGTGTGTAAGTGTGTGTGTGTGTGTGTGAGTGTGAGTGAGTGTGTGTGTGTGTGTGTGTGTGTGTGTGTGAGTGAGTGTGTGTAAGTGTGTGTGTGTGTGTGTGAGTGTGAGTGAGTGTGTGTGTGTGTGTGTGTGTGTGTGAGTGTGTGTAAGTGTGTGTGAGTGTGTGTGTGTGTGTGTGTGAGTGTGAGTGAGTGTGTGTGTGTGTGTGTGTGTGTAAGTGTGTGTGAGTGTGTGTGTGTGTGTGAGTGTGTGTGTGTGAGTGTGTGTAAGTGTGTGTGAGTGTGTGTGTGAGTGTGTGTGTGTGAGTGTGTGTAAGTGAGTGTGTGTGTGTGTGTGTGTGTGTGTGAGTGTGTGTAAGTGTGTGTGTATGTGTGTGTGTGTGTGTGTGTGTGTGTGTGTGTGTGTGTGTGTGTGAGTGTGAGTGAGTGTGTGTGTGTGTGTGTGTGGTGTTGCTGACCATGTGCTTCCCTTTATAGCTGCAATTTAGCATTTTACACTGATAATATGCATAAAACTCATCTCACCTGAGTGAGGAAGGACTGATTTTGTGTCCTTCAGTTTTTTGGCAGCAGTATGGGGAAGGACCTTTTCTGTACACAGTGACCTGTGACCTGAGATTCACAAATTCCCACAGACACACTTCAGGTGGGAGGAAGAAACTGTGATATATGGAAACACGTCCACCTGGAGCAAATTCACGCTAATGATGCGCCGGTGATCCTCAATTTGAGTTTATCTGCACCTCATCGTCCCTTCATCGTCCCTTCATCGTCCCCTCATTGTTCCTTCATTGTCCCCTTATCGTCCTTTTATCATCCCCTTATTGCCCCTTCATTGTCCCTTCATCGTCCCTTCATCGTCCCCTCATCGTCCCCTCATTGTTCCTTCATCGTCCCCTCATCGTCCCCTCATTGTTCCTTCATCGTCCCTTCATCGTCCCTTCATCGTCCCTTCATCGTCCCCTCATTGTTCCTTCATCGTCCCTTCATCGTCCCTTCATCGTCCCCTCATCGTCCCCTCATTGTTCCTTCATCGTCCCCTCATTGTTCCTTCATCGTCCCCTCATCGTCCCCTCATTGTTCCTTCATCGTCCCTTCATCGTCCCTTCATCGTCCCTTCATCGTCCCCTCATTGTTCCTTCATCGTCCCTTCATCGTCCCTTCATCGTCCCCTCATTGTTCCTTCATCGTCCCCTCATTGTTCCTTCATCGTCCCTTCATCGTCCCTTCATCGTCCCCTCATCGTCCCCTCATTGTTCCTTCATCGTCCCCTCATTGTTCCTTCATCGTCCCCTCATCGTCCCCTCATTGTTCCTTCATCGTCCCTTCATTGTTCCCTCATCGTTCCTTCATTGTTCCTTCATCGTCCCTTCATCGTCCCCTCATCGTCCCCTCATTGTTCCTTCATTGTTCCCTCATCGTCCCCTCATTGTTCCTTCATCGTCCCTTCATCGTCCCCTCATTGTTCCTTCATCGTCCCTTCATTGTTCCTTCATTGTTCCCTCATCGTCCCCTCATTGTTCCTTCATTGTTCCCTCATCGTCCCCTCATTGTTCCTTCATCGTCCCTTCATCGTCCCCTCATTGTTCCTTCATCGTCCCCTCATTGTTCCTTCATTGTTCCCTCATCGTCCCCTCATTGTTCCTTCATCGTCCCTTCATTGTTCCCTCATCGTTCCTTCATTGTACCTTCATCGTCCCTTCATCGTCCCCTCATCGTCCCCTCATTGTTCCTTCATTGTTCCCTCATCGTCCCCTCATTGTTCCTTCATCGTCCCTTCATCGTCCCCTCATTGTTCCTTCATCGTCCCTTCATCGTCCCCTCATTGTTCCTTCATCGTCCCCTCATTGTTCCTTCATCGTCCCCTCATCGTCCCCTCATTGTTCCTTCATCGTCCCCTCATCGTCCCCTCATTGTTCCTTCATCGTCCCTTCATCGTCCCTTCATCGTCCCTTCATCGTCCCCTCATTGTTCCTTCATCGTCCCTTCATCGTCCCTTCATCGTCCCCTCATTGTTCCTTCATCGTCCCTTCATCGTCCCTTCATCGTCCCCTCATCGTCCCCTCATTGTTCCTTCATCGTCCCCTCATTGTTCCTTCATCGTCCCCTCATCGTCCCCTCATTGTTCCTTCATCGTCCCTTCATTGTTCCCTCATCGTTCCTTCATTGTTCCTTCATCGTCCCTTCATCGTCCCCTCATCGTCCCCTCATTGTTCCTTCATTGTTCCCTCATCGTCCCCTCATTGTTCCTTCATCGTCCCTTCATCGTCCCCTCATTGTTCCTTCATCGTCCCCTCATTGTCCCTTCATTGTTCCCTCATCGTTCCTTCATCGTCCCTTTATCACTCCTTTACCGTCCATTTATTGTTCCTTCATCGTCCCTTTATCACTTTTTCATCATCCCTTTATCGTCCACTCATTGTCCCTTCATCGTTCCTTTATAATTTTTTCATCGTCCCCTCATCCTCTCATTGCTCTTTCATCATCCCCTCATCGTCCCTTCATCACCCCTTTATCGTTCCTTTATCATCCTCTTCATTGTCCCTTCATCGCCCCCTCATCGTCCCCTTATCGTCCCCTCATCGTCTATCACTTCTTCATCATCCCTTCATTGTCCCTTAATCATGAGATAAGCCGCACCCACCACTAGGTGTCGCTTCTAGACACATTCTCAAACCTGTCTTGTGTGTTTTATTTAAGATATCTGACTATTTGGATGCTATACTTTTTGTCCACACCTCATACTACTAGCGCTACGATCCGTCCAGCTGCGCCGCGTGAGAATTAGCCAGGCGAAAGCGTCGTACCACCAACAAACGCCGTCGTAACACCAACAAACGATTGTGTAATTAATGTAATAATATCACACCTCGTTCTTAATGAGTTCTTTAGTCTCTCCTGGACAGAGTTTCTCCTCTCACCAGCTGAAGTGTCCTGATATTAATCATCTCCGAGCGTTGAGCTTAAACTACCAAGCTTCGTTTGCATCTTAATTCATTTACGTTGTTTTTAGTCATATCCGGCTCTCGTTTATTATTCCTCCTCTTTCTTAATCACCGAGCCGCAGCGACACGCTGGAGCGTAAACAATGAGAAATTAGCTCAGGCCGGGACGGGGGATCGGGTTCGAGACGTCCAGGGGGAGAAAACACGATCTTGATCACTTCTGCATATTAGCGAGTTGTTTAGGACGCGAACACAAACACTTCCGTTCTGTCTCTATAAGGAAGCAGAGAATTTGATCCAACGTCTTCTTCCCATATTGCTTTGCAGCACCTTTACCTCTAAATTGAGATTAGTCAAGCTAGTCCAATTAATTTGTGCACAGAAAACGATCAGTTGCACAAACGTGTTCAGGTGTCAGATTTTGCTGTAGTGTAGCTGTAGCTTCTGTTATTGTGAAGCAAAAACATCTAGGAGCAACAACAGCTCAGCTCTGAACAGGTAGAGCAGATGAGGTTTAAGAGTCTTGCTCAGGGGCCCAACAGTGGGGCGCTAGGGTGACACAGGGGTCTGTTACACCAGCCCACAACCGCTGAGTCCAGGGTATCAATCTCAGCAGTGCTATCAGCCAGCCGGGCATTTACAAAAACATGACTGGCTATTATTAATTATAATATTAATTAGTAATAATTATTATTATATAAAATACAAAATAATAACAGTAATAATAATATTCATATAATTATTATAATATAATTATAAAACTACTAATAATAGTAATATTAATAATAATAATAATGATAATAATAATGATAATAATAAAAATAATAACAATAAAAAATATAATAATAATATTAATAAAATAATAATAATAATAATAATAATAATAATGATAATAATAAAAAATAATAACAATAACAATAATAATAATAATAACAATAATAATAATAATAACAATAATAATAATAATAATAATAATAATAATAGTGATAGAAAGTAGAATTTCATTATTATATTTAAGTAGCAGTACAGGTTTCTCCTCACTTCTCCTGTAACAGTGACTCCTGCTGTGTGATTAGAGGAGTGGTGGAGGAACACATAGAGAACAGCGTGATCCAACCGCATTACATGTAAATATAAAAAATCACCTTTTAATCTGTTTAATTTTGAGCTGCATTTTAATTAGCTAATTAATTAGCTTTCACATTAGAATAACTGGCTAAATATAGACGTGATTTACTCCACACCCGGCACCGGGTTCGAGAGTTCATCAGCCAGTGTAACGGCGTCAGTACAGCTGAGCAGGAACCAGATCGGCTTCGTCTGATCCCCGAAAAACACCAATAATACCAATAACACCAATAATACGACCCTCCACGCTTAAATAATTCACTACACACACACATACACACACACACACACACACACTGTAATAAAGTCTGAATGCTGTCAAAGCACTTATTAACATGAAACGAGCCAGAACGCAGCAGAATTACGCCTCGGATCATCAGATTTTCTCTTTTTAAACACTTAGCTGTGATAGTTTATGAGCTTATTGGACCCCGAACATTCATTAAAAACTCTGATAAATAAATAATGCAGGATGTAATATTCTGATTATTTACTGCAAAAATATTCCATGTTTTATAATGTAGCGATTTTACAGCCGACGGAGCTCACAGGACCAAACCAAGCGTGAAAGTAACGTTTCTCAAAGTACTAGGACGCCCCTATTTTTTGAGTTCATACGTTTTAGCCACGACAATTACTAACAGGTGTAATAACAGTTTACGGAAGATCCTTTCATGTTCCAGGTCTATAAACAGCTCTGGAATGAACCGGAACATCAACTGATCAATCAGTGCCCAGCCATACAAACGCTGCCATCTTGTGACTAAACGGGCACAAATCCCTACAGACACACTTCAAACTCTTGTGAGAAGCTTGTCAAAAGAGCGGCTGTTGACGTCACTCTGCTTTAGTACAGTTTATTTTTGAAACATGACATCTGACAAGCTCACGGTCAGGCGTCCAAATACTTTTGGCCTTGTAGTGTAATTGGGGTCCAGTTGTTGCTGTTTGGTTACTCTGTAGTTGTTGTTCCTGCCACTTTCAGGTCATTCTGCGACATGTTCTAAGAACATGCTGGTTTCTTCTGTACCTATTATTATTATTATTATTATTAATTATTATTATTATTATTATTATTATTATTAGTAATTATTATTATTATTATTATTATTATTGTTTTGTTGTTGTTTTTATTATTACAAATATTATTATTATAAATATTATTATTATTATTATAAATATTATTATTATTATTATTATTAATTATTATTATTATTATTATTATTTATTATTATTATTATTATTATTATTGTTTTGTTGTTGTTGTTATTATTACAAATATTATTATTATTATAAATACTATTATTATTATTATAAATATTATTATTATTATTATTATTATTAATCACTTATTATTGAATCATTATTATTATTATCATTATTATCATTATTATTATTATTATTATTATTATTATTACAAATATTATTATTAAATCATTATTATTATTATTCTTATAAATGTTATTATTATTATTATTATTAATTATTATTGTTTTGTTGTTTTGTTGTTGTTATTATTACAAATATTATTATTATTATAAATATTATTATTATTATAAATATTATTATTATTATTATAAATATTATTATTATTATTGAATTATTATTATTATCATTATTATTATTATTATTATTATTATTACAAATTTTATTATTAAATCATTATTATTAATTTTATAATAAATATTATTATTATTATTATTATTATCATTAATATTATTATTATTATCATCATTATTATTATTATTATCATTATTATTATTATCATTATTATTATAAATATTATTATTATTATTATTATTATTACAAATATTTTTATTAAATCATTATTATTATTATTATCATTATTATTTTTATTATTATAATTTTTTTTATTATTATTATTATTATTATTAATTAACTGTGTAGTTCCTTTCTAATTTATCTGCTGTTAATTAGTTTTAATTTTAGACGATGTTAAAAGGTCCGACCTGTGATTTCCGGTGGCATTTTTCGTGACGTGTCCCGTGAGTTTTATTAATCTGGGCGTGTGATGAGGCGCCGTTATGACAGCGTGGAAGGATGAGGAAGACCAAGTATAAGCTGGACTGACATCACGGTGTATATTATAACATCAGGGGCGCTGGAGAGCGCTGACCCGTCTGTGCAGCCAACCATCACAAAGTGACGATGGTGTAATAACATAATAACGTGTAATAATGTGATCTAACACTAACGTTCGCATCTTTATTGTTGGTCTTTAAGGCGCTTATTGTTTGTCGAATATAAACCATGAATAAAACCATGTTGATTTTCGGTTTTAGCTACAAGCTTTAAAACATTGGGAACCCTTGTCTTCTAAACCCTCAATAAATAATATTAAATAAGAGCAGGTAGAGCCTTCCATTTACGGGGTTATTGGAACGGAACCTCATCATAAGTGGAGAAGCGCCTGTATGTGGATTGGCCAAACAAAAATTCAAAGTGGTGAAATCAGAAGCGTAGACGTTCTACTCAGTGATAATCCGCCGTGATAGCGAATCCACCGCGTTCCCGTTATCGAGCCTTGCAGCTACCAGATCGGTTTGAGAAGCCGACTTCAATCGACTGATAGCGTAATCTTAGATCAATTCGGGAGGCATAAAAAAGCCCCTGGGCCTGGAGTGCTGGCGTCCTGGTTTTCGATCAGGTTCAGTCATTAAATCTGGGCTGCGTTTAAACGAGATGGGCGAGGGCCTGTCCTGATTCTCCGTTCATATTTATTTGTACCACCTGATTATATAAACATCTGTAGGACACAAAGCGCCTCGGGCGGCCCTGAACGGCATGGCATTAGCATTTGGGCATCACCCACCTCCTCCTGTATCCAGGGCAGAGCTGAATGTTGTTGTTGTTGTTTTTCGGCCCTCAGTGAATTTAACGGTTAATTATAGATGAATGATTCTGCAGTGGTCCAGCAGGCTGAGCAGAACGTTAGAAGTCTACGTTTGATCTGATTCTGCTCATACAGACGAGCTATGATGCGTTTTCGGTCTGGACTGCACGCGGCCGAATCTCTACGTTTTATTATATTATAAATATGATTTTGGAGAATTTACAGACACCAATCAGCCAAAACATTAGGACCAGCCACCAGAACTGTGAGGTCTATGATAAATCTAAAATTTCGGGATCATCAATAAATAAGAAATTGAACTTACCTAAAAGTTGATCCTGGACGAACCCCCAGTTTTTGGATTATTTGCCTGATCACCTTGAGCTGAGGAGAGCAGAGACTATCACACATCCACACTGACAGCTTAAGAACCAGAGATCTTGGCAACAGTGAGCCAGCGTGTTAGACCACTGTGTCACCCGAGTGCCCAACTTTTGTCTTTTTTTGCTGTTCTGTTTGTTTATACCATTTTGTTTACATATGCGGCTTCACGTTCTGTCTCAAATACGCCCCCCTCTGCGTTGGTTGTTAGTTTTCCAAACTCAGTTACCCTAGTCGTGTCTTTAGCTGCTTTACACTTCTACATCCTGGACGTTTTGTCTAATTGATTGCTAACTGAATTGCCGTAGGATCGCTGGTATAACCGAGCGTCTTTAGAGTTTCTGAGTTTATAAAGAAAGAAAGAAACTGAACACAGATAAACTATCGGAAGCTTAACACTTTACTGCTTTGTTCTTTTGAGGTGCAGCACAGAGGTGATCACGTGTGTAGAGAACACACGTTTACATGGATTATAGATCCACAAAGGGACAAAATACCACAATATGTAAACACATACTGTACATCAAACACTGTCAGAACACTAATTATCGTATGATTGCTAGGGCGCCTCATATTTTAGACGCTAATGAAATACGTTGAAATAAAGTTGATTAAATATTACACGTGAAACGGCTCATTTCACGCTCCGTGGCGTGATTTCCACGCCCGTGAATTAAGTAAGGACTTTATTATTAAAGTTATAACGCTTAATAGGACTGGAGAACTCATGATAAGGGATCTGAGAGTGTTCCTCTATACAGAATCACTTCTGATCCTTTTACATGTAAGCCACATGCTTGTGGTCGTCCATGTCTCTAATCACTGTTGCCGAAATGCCTTTAGTTTGGATTCGGTTGACCAAAACACGCTTTTACTGAAAGGTTTTGACCCCAAACCCAAACTCCAAACTTCTGCTTCTTCCAGGTTTCCTCAACTCTGATCCTTGGAGATTCTTTGGCTTCTTGAACCGTCCTCCTCACGTTGTGTGTGGTCAGTAAAGACGTACGTCCCTTCCGGACAGATTCTAAACATCTCCAGTTGCTTCAAAAGTGCCGTTTTCTAGCATGTCATTGTTGTATTATCTGGTCTAGGGCAGTTGTAGTTGTAGCCTAGTGGTTAAGGTCCTGGACTAGTAACCGAAAGGTCGCCGGTTCAAGCCCCACCACTGCCAGGTTGCCACTGTTGGGCTCTTGAGCAAGTCCCTTAATCCTCAATTGCTCAGACTGTATACCGTCACAGTACTGTAAGCTGGAGTCGCCTCATATTTATACCCCAGTGAAAACCGAAGTTAACTGGTCATTTAAGTGACCCTAATCAATCAGGTGAACAGATTATTTAATCATGGCGAGATTTCCTTTGATCATTCCCTTTGATCTTTTTTTCAGGGGCTTTTTGTTAACATTTGAAACAGAAGATCAAAAGATAAAGTGATGAGGAACGTTTGCTTCATCCTGATTTGATCTGCCGTTGTTTGTGTTGGGGGCTGAAAACTGTCGAAAAGCTCAAAACACACATTTCAGATCATATCGTAACATCAAAGGCTTCTTTGATGTCTGAATGACCGTACGTCTGCGTGTTTGTTCGTATGAACCTCAGGACGGGCGTGTTCAGGCGTTCAGAGACAGAGCGAGAGAGCAGAAGACGGAGACGCCGCCGGAGGGGCGTCATTTATAATTTAGCCGTCCTCGCTGGGCGCCGCTTTATTAAACGATCTTCAGCGGGACGCGCGAACGTTATTTTTATAAATGACCCCGAAGAATAACGTCTCCGAAACGATCACTGAAGCTTCCCTCAGCCCCTACCGAATCCATTACAGGGGCTAATTGATTAAATCATCGATCTCGTTTAGCTCTTTCAGAAAGGTGAAATCTCAGAAAGCACCGGCGCATTTACTGAAGTATCCGAGCGAGGACTGAAACGTCGCTTTATTCCTGCGTATTTACACCCACCGTCACAGCTCAGCATCACAGCTCAGCATCACAGCTCAGCATCACCCAGGAACCAAATCATTCATCCAACAAACAAACAAAAAAAGAGAAACGATGACGGTTTAGCCACTGTTACTGAGATCACCGGTTCTAGAGCTGTCGGAGTGCAGGTGATAGTCTCGGCTCTCCTCAGCCAGTGCAAAGACAGCTGATCACAGGGAGCGGCAGGATCCCAATGCTGGGGGGGGGGGGGATAATTACCAAAACTAGACTAGGTGCAAATCAATCAATCAACAAGGAAGTAAGGAGGGAAAGACAAAGACAGACAGAAAGAAAGAAAGACAGACAGACAGACAGACAGACAGACAGACAGACAGACAGACAGACAGACAGGAAGCAAGAAAGGAAGTCCTCCCAGGAAGGAAGGATGAAAGAAGGAAGAAAGACAGACGAACAGAAAGACAGAGACAGAGAGACAGACAAACAGGAAGGAAGAAAGGAAAACAGACCGACAGGACGGAAGACAGACAGACAGACAGACAGACAGACAGACAGACAGACAGACAGAAAGACAGACAGACAAGAAGGAGGGATGGAAGGAAGGAAGACAAAAAGAGAAAGAAAGAAAAACAGACAGACATAATTAAAGAAATAAGGAAAGTAAGAAGGACAAACAGACAGGGAGAAAGACAGACAGAAATAAAGAAAGACAGTCAGACAGAAAGACAGACAGACAGGAAGGAAGAAAAAAGGAAAGACAGACAGAAAGACAGACCGAGAAAGAAAAAAGACAGACAGAAAGAAAGACAGAGACACAGACAGGAAGGAAGAAAGAAGGAAAGACAGACAGAGAGACAGACAGTAAGAAAGATCAACCGACCGACAGTACAGACAGACACAGAAATAAAGACAGGCAGACAGACAAAGAAGAAAAGAAAGACAGACAGATGGACAGGAAGTTGTGCCTCTGCAGCCGTGCTTCCTAACTAGCTACCGAACGCACTGAGAGTGAGTTCAGAGGGAAGTGGCTATGTTTAAATTAAAGAGGTATAATCATCTTCCTGTTAGGGTGAAATCACAGAATCAAGAGGAATCGTGGGTAATCAGGAGCTCTGTTATGGTTTATTACTGAGGACTCTGTGGCCCCGTGGTTGTGGCCCCGTGGTTGTGTATTGTTTTGGAGAGTTTGGACACGCCCGGTTCCCAGGGCCCGGAGTGATATGGTCTGTGTGAGAGATGATGATGCATCTCCCTGTCGCAGTTTAATCACTAACAGTGTTGAGAATAAAACGAGCCGATCTGACCTTTGGGACGGGATTTAATTCGCCCCCCTCCAGCAGGTTTACCCCGCGTGTAAAGACGAGGACACGCCGAGACGCCGAGACGGCGCGTTTATTAGATTAGAGACGCGGCGCTTTCATGAAGTGATGAATAACAGCGCCGAGCGGTGAGATGATGGGGAATAATAACGGCGTGGGTGGAGGACCGAGCCGTCCACGTCTCTGTTTCTTTTAGAACCATAAATCACCGCGGACTCCGGGAGGTTCTGTCCTCGCTACGGTAACATTTTACCACAAATCGCCTTTTTATTTAGTAAATACACAAAACCAAAAGTATATAGACGCCCTTTTGTTTGTTGGTGTTTGAATGTTTCAGCCACAGTCGCTGATAACTCTGTGGCAAACGTTTGGTGTTTCATCAGGACTTTGCATACGGCAGAGCTGATTCAGCACTTAAGGTACTGCACTAGTGGTGAGAAGGTTGTCGGTTCAAGCCCCATCACTGTTGGGTTGCCGCTGTTGGGCCCCTGAGCAAGGCCCCTAACCCTTGATTGCTCAGACCGTATACTGGTGTTATATAGGTGTTCCTAATTAAAAGCTCTGAATGGTTTACCTCATAAACCAGTCAATAAAAATGAGAATTGCTGGTTCAAGCCCCACCACTGCTAGGTTGTCACTGTTGGGCCCCTGAGCAAGGCCCTTAACCCTCAGTTTCTTGACTTGTAAGTTGCTTTGGCTAAATGCATCATTGTAGTGGGTAGTGGGTAAGATACTGGACTAGTAATCAGAATGTTGCCGGTTCAAGCCCCATCACTGTTGGGTTGCCACTGTTGGGCCCCTGAGTACGGCCCTTAACCCAAATTGATCGAATTGTAAGTTGCTTTGGATTAAAGCGTTGTTGTAGCCTAGTGGTTAAGGTACTGGACTGATAATCAGAAGGTTGCTGGTTCAAGGGCTGGATCTACTGCCAGGTTGCTGCTATTGGGCCCCTAAGCAAGGCCCCTAACCCTCAATTGCTCAGACCGTATACTGGTGATATATAGGTGTTCCCAATAAAGTGCTCTGAATGGTGTACCTCATAAACCAGTCCATAAAAATAAGTGAATTTAGTAGGCAGTTGTAGCCTAGTGGTTGAGGTACTGGACTAGTAATCAGAAGATTGCCGGTTCAAGCCCCATAACTGTTGGGTTGCCACTGTTGGGCCCCTGAGCATGGCCCTTAACCCAAATTCATCGAATTGTAAGTTGCTTTGGATTAAAGCGTTGTTGTAGCCTAGTGGTTAAGGTACTGGACTGATATCAGAAGGCTGCTGGTTCAAGGGCTGGT
The DNA here is from genome assembly GCF_030014385.1 of Trichomycterus rosablanca. Taxonomy (NCBI): domain Eukaryota; kingdom Metazoa; phylum Chordata; class Actinopteri; order Siluriformes; family Trichomycteridae; genus Trichomycterus; species Trichomycterus rosablanca. Next base: position 40,664,607 of record NC_085995.1, read on the forward strand.
TCTACTGCCAGGTTGCTGCTGTTGGGTCCCTGAGCAAGGCCCCTAACCCTTAATTGCTTAGACTGAATGCTGTCACAGTCACTTTGGATAAAGGCATCTGCTAAATGCCGAAATGCGTAAACGCGTTTGAACCGGTTCTCCTCATCCAACATCCAGTGGGGCACAAGTCTTTCTGAAAAGCTTTTCTAAAAGAGTAGAGGCTGTTGTAGCTGCAAATGGAGTCGGGTATTAGGGGTCTATATTCCATAAAGCCAAATAGTGTGTGTTTGGTATCAGAGCTGGGTCCTCATATCACGTAACTGATGTTCTTCCTCTCTGTGTCTGTTCTGTTTCAGTCTTCCTGCCCCAACGCCACGTTCTGCTGACCCTGGCAGGCACTCCAGCGGCGCATCCGGGAGCTCCAGCGAATCAGAGAGCAGCTCAGAGTCCGACTCGGACAGCGAGAGCAGCTCCAGCGACAGCGAATGCAACCGAGCGTCACGCGCCACCACACCGGAGGTAAACGCTTCACGGTCCTGACCAAGTCAAGATTCACGTCTGTAGCAGGACAGCTAGATGATGAGGTCCAAATAATGTCTAAAGGACGGTGTCCGTTTTGGGAAGTTCAGAAGTATGTGGTGACCTGAGCATGAGCTTGTTGGACATCCAGATCAAAAGCATCCATGGGTGTGTCAGATGATAAAAGAAAACCAAGGTTACACTGGATTGGAGAATTTATCGGCACCATCGTGGGTTCTTACAGCAGTGTATCTGAAGAAGAACAAGGAACAGAACTGTGGGCCTCCCTTTATACTGCTCTAGTCACATCACATTTGGGTGTTGGACTTTGGAACCTCCATTCTGTGCTAACTGTTCTTTCTTATCTGCTTACAATATTTTACAACAGCTTAATGACAGACATGTTGCTGATCTCTGTAGTTTAGACTCCCGGCCACACCTCAAACACCAAAATATGGTTCACAAGTCTTCATTTGAGGCCATAACAGTAACAGGCTGGTTGTGTTTAGCAATTGAAGAGTGAGGTGAAGCCCTGAAATCAATGTTAAATCGCTAAACACAAACATTACAGTTTAAATTTCACAGCAAGTTGTATATTACACGGGAAAACGCTTGTTTCACGGTACGTGACGCGACTTCCATAGCAGTTATACAGCCCAGGTGAGTTGCCGCCAGAAAGGTAAAGTTTGCTGGCATCACACACCAGCAGAAATCCTGGCAGGAGCTGGCAAGCCTGAGAGAAACTGTGATATACAATATATATATATGTATATATATACCGATCAGCCATAACATTAAAACCACCTCCTTCTTTCTACACTCACTGTTCATTTTATCAGCTCCACTTATCATATAGAAGCACTTTGTAGTTCTACAATTACTGACTGTAGTCCATCTGTTTCTCTACATGCTTTGTTACCCCCTTTAATGCTGTTCTTCAATGGTCAGGACCCCCACAGGACCCCCACAGAGCAGGTATTATTTAGGTGGTGGATGATTCTCAGCACTGCAGTGACACTGACATGGTGGTGGTGTGTTAGTGTGTGTTGTGCTGGTATGAGTGGATCAGACACAGCAGCGCTGCTGGAGTTTTTAAACACCGTGTCCACTCACTGTCCACTCTATTAGACACTCCTACCTAGTCGGTCCATCTTGTAGATGTAAAGTCAGAGACGATCGCTCATCTATTGCTGCTGTTTGAGTCACTCATCTTCTAGACCTTCATCAGTGGTCACAGGACGCTGCCCACGGGGCGCTGTTGGCTGGATATATTTTTGGTTGGTGGACTATTCTCAGTCCAGCAGTGACAGTGAGGTGTTTAAAAACTCCAGCAGCGCTGCTGTGTCTGATCCACTCATACCATCACAACACACACTAACACACCACCACCATGTCAGTGTCTGTGGGGGTCCTGACCATTAAAGAACAGGATGAAAGGGGGTAACAAAGCATGCAGAGAAACAGATGGACTACAGTCAGTAATTGTAGAACTACAAAGTGCTTCTATATGGTAAGTGGAGCTGATAACATGGACAGTGAGTGTAGAAACAAGGAGGTGGTTTTAATGTTATTAAATGATTCGGTTGCGTCCAAGATTCGAGCCTTCGGCTGATGGTTTGAGGTTGACCTGAAGACTTTTGACCTTTGAGATTTTTTCCTTCCTTCATTCCATCCACTTTTGGCAGAAAAGCAGTTTCACTAGCTGCCAAACAGCCCCAAGCCAAAATACCACCCCAACCAGGCTCAACAGTAGATACAGTGTTGTTGGTGTGAATGTTAATGTTAGATCATTCAGGTCAGAGATCAGAAATGGGAAAAAATTATTAAAAATTGAATTATTTAATCTTAACGATGTTCCTGATCTTTTTCTTCAGCCTGAACCACCATCAACGAACAAGTGGCAGCTGGATAAATGGCTAAACAAGGTCACCCCTCACAACAAGGTTCTTACCAACACCCAGACCGAGACCCTTGGACCTGGCAGCTCCCAACCTGAAGACGTTCAAGCTCCAGACAACCAGACCGGCGCTAAAACCAAGCCGAATGCAGCCCTGGTGCAACCAGATCCCAAAGATCGAGCCTTGCTCAGTCCGGTCCGCGAAAAGGCCAAACCTAAAACGAACCAGAAAGCCCCAGACGGGAAGTCTACCAAGGTCAAGACGGGTTCTTGTGTCGACCTTCCTCCTTCAAGGAGGAGCACAGGCAAGAAGCAGCCCAAGAAAGTGGACCAGTCGTCTAACAGCGAGGAGCCTACCTGGACCAGGCCGGGCAACTCCAGCAGTACCCCGAAAGAGAAAGAACCTCCACCTTTAGAACCAGCCAAACCAAGAGGGAGGGCGTCAGGGGGTAAGACCGCGCCTAGGAAGGAGCCACGATCCACCACAGGAACCACTGCCTCCACCCCAACCACTGCAAGTATCCCAGTTCCAGACAAGAAGAAGCACAGAGGACCTAGTAAGATCACCCCAAAGTCGAAGGAGTTCATCGAAACAGAGTCGTCCTCATCGGAGTGCCACTCGGACTCCGAGGAACTCTCGAAGGTACATCTCCCCTGCCCAGGCCCGAACATCTCAAATCTCAAATCTAAGGACTGTAACAGCAACATCCTGAGCGTCAGCAGCCTCGCCAGCACCAGCAGCACCTCCATACCGGACCCCGGCGCCACCGACCTGCTCGAGGAGCCCCTGTTCTCGCCCATCTCCATCGTACCTAACGAGCTCCTGTCACCGCTGCGGGACTTCGAGGACGTCAAGTCCCTGTGGGTGAAGATCGAGCTGAGCCTGCTGTCGCGCATCCCCGGGCAGGACCCGCCCGAGCCGCCGCCTACCAAGGCCGAGTGCCGGGAGAGTGCCGGCTTTAAACACAGGAGGCAGCAGTCGCCCGCTTCTGTCATCCTGGAGAAAACCAGCAGCAAGTCGAAAAGGAAACACAAGGTAAGTGTCGAGTACCTTCTGTTCTCCGTCTGAGGTGTTTACGCCAAATGCCCTTCCTGATGTAATTCTATCAGGGCTTGGGACCAGCACTGAGGGTGCACCCACCTCCTCGATCAGCCATAACATTAAAACCACCTCCTTGTTTCTGTACTCACTGTCCATTTGATCAGCTCCACTTACCATATAGAAGCACTTTGTAGTTCTACAATTACTGACTGTAGTCCATCTGTTTCTCTACATGCTTTGTTACCCCACTTTCACCCTGTTCTTCAATGGTCAGGACCCCCACAGAGCAGGTATTATTTAGGTGGTGGATGATTCTCAGCACTGCAGTGACACTGACATGGTGGTGGTGTGTTAGTGTGTGTTGTGCTGGTATGAGTGGATCAGACACAGCAGCGCTGCTGGAGTTTTTAAACACCCCACTGTCACTGCTGGACTGAGAATAGTCCACCAACCAAAAATATCCAGCCAACAGCGCCCCGTGGGCAGCGTCCTGTGACCACTGATGAAGGTCTAGAGGATGACCGACTCAAACAGCAGCAATAGATGAGCGATCGTCTCTGACTTTACATCTACAAGGTGGACCAACTAGGTAGGAGTGTCTAATAGAGTGGACGGTGAGTGGACACGGTATTTAAAAACTCCAGCAGTGCTGCTGTGTCTGATCCACTCATACCAGCACAACACACACTAACACACCACCACCATGTCAGTGTCACTGCAGTGCTGAGAATCATCCACCACCTAAATAATACCTGCTCTGTGGTGGTCCTGTGGGGGTCCTGATCATTGAAGAACAGGGTGAAAGGGGGTAACAAAGCATGCAGAGAAACAGATGGACTACAGTCAGTAATTGTAGAACTACAAAGTGCTTCTATATGGTAAGTGGAGCTGATAAAATGGATAGTGAGTACAGAAACAAGGAGGTGGTTTTAATGTTATGGCTGATCGGTGTACGTTTTTAGGACACAAGAGTATTCAAGAGCTTTTACCAGATTAAGTATTTACCAGATTGACCATGTTTAAGGAAGGCGCTGCAAGAGCGACTCCACCTGTCTGGTCTAGGTTTTATTATTTTTGTTAATTGTATTTTATTTCTAGTCGGATCATTGTGAGGTCCTGAGTGCCAGCAAGAAGTTAAAGCTGGAGAAGGAGGTGCTGCTCCTGCCTCCCTGTATCTCTCCCATCCAAAACCACAAACTCTCCAGCGCTAAAGAGTAAGTATCTCAGTCAAGTAGAATTTATCTGTATAGCGCTTTTTACAGTAGACATCGTCTCAAAGCTTCTTTACAGAATCCAGGACCGACAGACCAAAAAACCCTGTTGAGCAAACCAAGGGAGACAGTGTCAGGAAAAACCTCCTTTAAAAATAAAGGAAGAAACCTTGAGAGGAACCAGACTCAGCAGGGACCCACGTCCTCCTCAGGTGGCCTGAAGGAAACTTTAAATAAATAGGATTTACACAAATCATACAAACACAGAATTAAAATGAACTAAAAGTTATAACTAGTGAAAAAATAATGTGAGTTCTTCATTATTCAGTCTGTAGTGAGTTCTTGACATTTTTGGTGCAAACACGCCAGGTCGCCGTCACATCTAGCAGGAGCAGCATTGTTGGCACTGCCGTCTCGACTTGCAGGATTTAACCTCGGGGTAAAACACCAGAAGATGGAGTTACAATGTGAATCATTAGGAGTAAAATATCAGTTCTACAGAGAGTTTTAGACTCCGTCCACTAATTATTACACCATAACTAAAAGGCAGAGCGAGCAGGTAACAAGATCATGAAGCTTCCACAGGACATCAGCGCCCACCTCCCCCACCATCACCAAACCTGAGTGATCGGACAAGAGAGGCAGAACGACAGAAATCCGACATCCCTGATCACCACAAGTTTCTATCACCAAGAACCTCCAAGCTCTTGGCTTACTGACAACTGTGATCTGATAAAAAATCGTGATTTTCAAAATTGCTCGTCCATGTGGGCATTTCTTGATGGACCTTTGTTTTAGATAGAGTTGTCGGCCAGCTTTCATCAAGACCTTTGTAGACTCTTAACCTAAAGCTCATTGAAAACCTGCTGAAGAGCCTGAAGACTTAAGAGGAACCTCAAGAACCCTGAAGGATCTGGAGAGGATTCTCTGTTGAGATGTTCTGAGAGTGTTATAAGTGTTCCAGTCTTATCAAACCTTATGGCTCTAAACAACATTGATTACCATAGTTATGCAGATGACACACAGATATATCTGGCTCTCTCACCAGATGATTACAGCCCAATAGATCCACTGTGTCAGTGTCTGGAGGACATCAATAACTGGATGAGCCAGAATTTTTTACAGTTAAATAAGGACAAAACAGAGATTGTGGTGTTTGGCAGCAAAGAAAAGAGGTCTAGTGTCAGTGAGCACCTCAGTTCCCGGGCTCTAAAAACCAAAGACCAAGTCCGAAATCTTGGCGTTCTAATAGACTCAGATCTTACATTCACCAGCCATATTAAAACCATCACCAAAACAGCCTTCTACCATCTTAGAAATATAGCCAAAATCAAGGGTCTAGTGTGCCAACAAGACCTAGAGAAGCTGATCCATGCTTTTATCTCCAGTAGGGTGGACTATTGTAATGGTCTCTTAACTGGACTTCCCAAAAAGACCATTAAACAGTTACAGCTCATTCAGAACGCTGCTGCTAGAGTTTTAACTAAGACGAAGAGAACCGAGCACATCACTCCAGTTCTAAAATCTCTACACTGGCTTCCGGTTAGTTACAGAATAGAATTTAAAGTGCTGCTACTGGTCTATAAATCACTGAATGGGTTCGGCCCAGAATACATCTCAGAAATGTTCAGAGAATATAAACCCAGTAGATCTCTTAGATCCATGGACTCAGGTCAGCTAGTTGAGCTCAGAGTCCAAACTAAACATGGTGAAGCAGCATTTAGCTGTTGGGCTGCATAGAACTGGAACAGACTGCAGGAGATATTAGATGTTCCTCAAATGTAGAAATGTTTAAATCCAGGTTAAAAACTTTTCTTTTTTCTTGTGCCTATGATTGAGCTCGAAATTTTTGCTATTACCCTCATTTTACCCTATTTCTTTTAGTTTTTCATGCTCTTAATAATTCTTTTTATAGAGTAGTGTACATTCTAAATTGTAGGGTATATTTTACTATATTTTCTTTTAGTTTTCATGTTTTAATTGCTTATCTCTCTTGTTTTAATTTCGTATTTCCCAAATTGTAGGGTATATTTTACAATATTTTCTTTTAATTTTTCATGTTCTTAATTTTTATCTCTCTTGTTTGAATTTCATGTTGTCTTAATTGTAACTAAATGTTTGCAAGAAGTCTTTCTGAGGTTCTAGATCTCAGGAATGTTTTAATGCTTTTAATTTTTCCTTATGTAAAGCACTTTGAATTGCCACTGTGTATGAAAGGTGCTATACAAATAAACTTGCCTTGCCTTGCCCTTGCCTAAATTAATAAGATGCCATTAATTTTCACCTGCTTTTTTATTTAAAAAAAGATTATTCATTTTTACATTTGGACTAAATACCTCAGTCGGAAGTCAAGTGTCCAGAAGGAGTTGCAGGTCCGGTTCTGCGTCCACCTCTAGCCTTTGGAGCTTTGGGTTACCTTCATCTCTTTAAATGCCAGGGATTTCAGTCTGACGCTGCGTCTCGGATATAAATATTCCACCAACGACCTTCTCATGAGTTCATCAAGTCCATCTGGGCGTCCACTGTACTGAGACGTGAGTGATCGCAGCAGATCTGGACACTCTGATCTGCAGATCAGGAATAATGCTGGTTTTTGGAAGCGATGGCAACCCTGGGGGTTTTTAATAATATCACCTTTCCGCTGGGTGTTAAATCAGTGGAGCTCCGACAGCGTGGAGACGCTGACTCTACACCCCCGTTTCAATCAGATTAGAAAAGAAGATATGACTTTTATTAGTGCTGTAAAGATGGCTAATGTGGAGTTTAGTATGTTCTTTCTGTATCCATCTGGGTTTTCTGTGGTCAGAATGAAGTTGTTCTAAAAGATGGATAGATGATTGGATGGTGGATGAGTGAGTGAGATGGATGGATGAATATAATAAATGTTCTAAAAGACGGATGGATGATTGGATGGATGGATGGATCAGTTGATTGATGGATGAATGGATGGATGATGGATGATGGATGGATGGATAAAGTGATGGATGATGGATGGATGATGGATGGATGGATAAAGTGATGGATGATGGAGGATGGATGGATGATGGATGATGGATGGATCAGTTGATTGATGGATGGATCAATTGATTGATGGATGGATTGATGGATGGATGGATGGATGGATGGAGACCACGCCCATGACTGTGTTTTCTTTGTTTTTTTTACAAGCTCATCAAAGAAGCAGCCCAGGAAGCTGCTGCCGCCGTTACTGTCTCCCCTGTCAGACGAGCCCGTGGGTCGCCAGCGGAGGAGCAGCGAGAGCAGTACAGTCAGTACGGAGGGTAACACCTCTGCCCCCGCCAGCCAACCCTCCATCCATTCCATCCCCCCATCCTCTTCATCATTATCGTCCTCGTCTTCTTCTCACAAGCACCGGAGAGGAGAGAGTAAGGTGCACTCCAAAACCAGCAGCGTAAGTTCAACCAACACTACAGTGTAGAAATATTAGTTTTTTCCTTTTCTTTTTTGATCCAGTTTAGTCATTTCCACTTTGCTGCGCTGGCCCAACCCTCGTTTTGAGGAAGAAAGTGCGGAGGGTGGAGTGTACAGAGTAATGGAGGGCGTGGTAGAGAGAAGAAGAATAGAGTGCGGGTGGATTGGGTGGTGTAGAGTGGCAGGAGTGATTTGTGATATAAGTTTAATTGTATCACTTTATTATTATTATTATATTTTTACTATTATTATTCTATAAGTGTAATATTTGAATTAAATAAAAAATAACTTATTATTATTATTTTATTTTTTATAATTATTATTATTCTAAAATAATAATATTATATGTACAATAGATAATAATAATTAAATTATAATAAAAACAATAATAATAATATATATTATATTTCTATTATTATTCTAAAATTATTAGAATAATTATTTTATTCTATGTCAATGATAATTAAATAAAAATAAAAACAGTGATAATAATAATGGTAAAAATAATAATGATAATAATAATTATTATTATCATTATTATTTTATTTCTTTATAATAATAATAATATTTATTATTATTATATTTTACTTTTACTATTATTATTATTATTATTTTTATTTTATTTTTACTATTATTTATTTTTATTATTATTATTTATTATATTTTATTTTTACTATTATTATTATTATTATTTTTATTTTATTTTTACTATTATTTATTTTTATTATTATTATTTATTATATTTTATTTTTACTATTATTATTATTATTTATTTATTTATTATTATTTATTATATTTTATTATTATTATTATTATTATTATTTCATATGGCTGAAGATGCTGAGATTGGTTGTGAGTGATGTGATGAGGATGGACAGGATTAAAGAGGCCAGATTGAGACGAACTGAGCATGTGCAGTGGAGGGGTGAGAGTTCTGTGAGGTGACAGGATGGAGACGTAGATGAAAACATCAGAGTTTAAATGATGAACGTGAATAATACCGCTGATGAAAGGAAACGCTGGATTCCACATGGTGAGTGCGTGTGTTAGTCTGATCATCTATAAACAAACACGACAGAGCTGGACAAGAACGTGAACGTCCTGGCATCATTAACTGGACCGAATTCGAACCATCCTGTCTTACCACAGATTAATTCCTCCTCCTCGCCGCGGGGCTTCGACCACATGTCCTGTGTTTTCACTAAACTAATTACGCTTTTGGAACTTCAAAACAACCCTGAAGAGGAGAAAATAGAAACCATGTGCCATCCGAGTCTCAAACCGGCCAAGAGGAACCGGCCGAGAGGAACTGAGCACAAATTTCCACAGACACACTCCAAAGTCTTGAAGAGGGAGAAAAGAAGCGACTCGATATAACTGCACATGGTTTTGGAACGGGGTGGTTCTACATGGTCATGCTCAGGTGTCCCAATACTTCTGACCAGATAGTGTGTATATACTGTATATATACATTTAAAATAATTATTTGCACTTTATAATTTAATATCACAAATGTATTTAAATATTATTAATATTTTCTCAGGTGGTGCAGCGGTAAATAATTTTTTTTATTTTAATTGTCCTAAAATAATAATATTATAATAAATAATAATATTAATATTAGTAACAATTATTATAATAATTATTATTATTTTATTTTTTGTTATTCTATACAAATAATAATAATATGGCCTATAATAATAATAATTAGAATTAGAATAACAATAATAGTAATAATTTATATTATTATTATTATTATTATTATTATTATATGATTATTATTATTACTATTTTTATTTTATTATTATTATTATTAGTAGTAGTAGTAGTAGTATTAGTAGTAGTAGTAATATTAATATTATCATTATTTTTATTTTTATTATTATTATTCCAGGGTTCAGCACTGCATTGATCCCACTTATTCTGGGTAAACCAGACCTGGATTGTTTCAGACCCCAAAACTTCATTAACTTCATTCTAATCTACGTTTTCCTCACAGCAGGAAGAAGACGGTCACGTAAAGTCCAGCTCGGTCCATTCCAACGGTCAGTCGGATCCCAGCACGTGGCTGAACCCTGCGGCCCTGACCACGGAGAACACGGAGCACAGGAGACCCAAACTCACCTTCAACAACACGTACGTACCCACAGCGGGGTTATTTCATCATAACTGTGTTACTCCTCGTCCTGCTCGCTCCCAGTCCTCCCAGTCCTCCCAGCTCCAGCAAACACTGCACCAGTAATGCATAAACTGGTCAGGAGAACTGGTTTGTGGTTCAGACAGGTCCTGTTTGATCCCTGCACTCGTCCTACAGCTCCTACAACTTCTCCTACAACTATTAATATAATAATAATAATAATTATTATTATTATTATTAATATAATTATTTTATTTGTATTATTATTATTAGTATTATTAGTATTATTTATTGTTATGATTACTATTATTATTAATATAATAATTATTATTATTATTAATATAATAATAATAATAATTATTATTATTATTATTATTATTATTATTATTCCAATAACTATAATTACTATTATTGTTGTTGTGATTATATAATAATAATAATAATATATTTAAATTTTACATATAAAAGTTTATATTATTGATTGACTAATAAGATAGTAATAATTATAATAATAATGATCACAATCAAAATAATTATAATGATAATAATATTTTCTTTTTATTGTTATTATTGATAATGATAATAATAATTATAATTAATACTTGTATTATTTTGTAATATTGTTATTTTATATTTATACTTAACTAATACTAATACAAATCATTAGAATATCAATAATAACAATAAGCATAATAATACAAATAATGGTTTTTTTTTTATTATTATTATTATTATTATTATTATTATTAATAATAATCATAATCATAATAAAGGTAAATACTTATATAGGATGTGACTAATTTACATTTACATTTACATTTTCAGCATTTAGCAGACGCTTTTATCCAAAGCGACTTACACAATGAGCAGAACACGATGAGCAATTGAGGGTTAAGGGCCTCGCTCAAGGACCCAACAGTGGCAACTTGGTGGTGGCGGGGCTTGAACCGGCAACCTTCTGTTTACTAGTCCAGTACCTTAACCACTGAGCTATCACTGACTAATTCGCTATTAATATACACGATTATATAGATGGATTCGTTATGTTATTTTATTGTAAAGCAACATAAAGATCTCATCAGTAACATCACATGTCTGTCTCGTCGTCTCCTACTTTATTAACATGTGAACGGCCCTCAAAAACCTTCTAAAGTTTAATAACGTTCAGGTAAGTTCATGGACTCTCATGATTTTGTGTTTCTCCTCTCTCAGGGTTCACAGCGCTGAACACTACATGCAGGAGGCGAAGAAACTGAAGCACAAAGCCGACGCCCTGGTGAGTCCCGCGTTCTGACCTAGCTTAGCACACTGTTAAACCTTCAGAATAATGAACATGCAGTGATGGTATACCTCAAGCCTCATGGCCCACTGCCAGCCCATAATAACAGGCCTAATAAACGCGGTAAACAAGGTAAACACCGTCGGGATTTTACCATCCAAGTGGAGTGAACAAGCATTGACTCAGTTTGGATATGTTCGATTCCCCTGCACGCTC
>NC_085995.1:40678818-40701318 GCF_030014385.1 Trichomycterus rosablanca
CACAAAGTCGATGGAAGCCAAATCCGGCACTTTTACGTCTGCTGGGTCTAAATCTCCCCTCAGCCGACGCCCGTCCACGATGGGTCCCTGTCTGAGGGGGGGGATTTAAAACAGCTCCAGAGCTTAATCAGCTTAGAGAGGATCATCATTCCTCTATTTCATTAGGCCGATAGAGGAGAACCCAAGATTTCTGCGTGGCAGCGGCGCATTTATACGCTCCCAACCAGATAAAAGGAATCCGGCGTCTGTCTGGCACATCGATGCATGTGTTTACGTTAACGTCAAGGGTTCATTGGGTGTCGAATCATCCCTGTGTATATGAGCACACAGTCAGTAATCTAACCACTCTGAACAGACAGTGGGGCGTGTTGGAAGAGGGAAGGTCAGGTTGGGGTTCTGCTCCTGCTGTCTGGTTCAGAGTTATACACACAGAGCATAGCGTGACCCTCCATACGTGGTGCGGCTTTCTGTAGGACTCCATCGCTGGCTGGTGTAAAGGAGGAGGAGCCTCTGAGGAAGCAGGTGCTCATCCACTAGCTTTGGGAATTGGAAATGACCAAATTAGAAGAAGGTTTGTACACGTGATCTCATCAGGACCGGCTGCTAATGTGTCTAGCTTTTCTGCCGTCACGTTACGTCAACAACGCAGCGGAGAGAGAGCGGCGGATGTTTGCTCGTGTTTGTTCAGCTGCGTGTTCTCCTCCGTTGCAGTAACCGGTGTTTATCTCTGCTGTACCTCCGGATGTTCAGGCTGAAGAAGGATCATGCCATGAAGTATTCCAGATCCCTCATGGAGTATTTCAAGGTAAATTCATCTCTGTGTTAGCGACCTCAGCAGCTAGTTCATGTCAGACAGCGTGTGCTGTTATACGTGCTAACAATGATGAGCCAAAACATTAAGACCACCCATCAAAAATGTGCTTTTAGCACTGGTGAGGGATCTATTAGACGTCGATCTGATGGAGGTTCCTCGTAGTTCACATGTTGAACGCAGCAGATCTGATCAGCATAGAGACCTGAGGGACTTAATCAGGACCAGATCGTTATGATCAGATCTCCCAAACAGCAGGGGGTGTCAGAGACGGGCGTGGTGAGTCCCCACCCACAGTGGTCAGAGGAGGGACGAGCCAGAGGACGAACCAACAGATCTAGTGTGGATCAAACTGCAGATGATTTTAATGCTGTTGATGAAGTAAATGTAGCACAACACACTGCACCGAACCCTTCTGTACCAGTCAAAGTTCCCATGCAACTCCTGTCCACATCTGGAAGCACCTACGATGAGGTTGTAGGCATAGGAACTGGATGTTGGAGCTATAAAAGAAGGTCAGAAGAATCCTTGGTCTCCAAGTTCACGTGGATGGCCAAGCATGAACATCGTTTACCTGGAGAAGTGATGACGAAGCACCAGGATGCACTGCTGGATGATCCACCATGCAACAAGAACTGCTGTCCTGGTAGCAGACACCACCGGACTGCTTCAGATGTCTGTTAGGCAGGTGGTCCTAATGTTTTGGCGTGATTGATCCCAACAGCGTTTACTGCCAAGGTTTGGTCATCATATATTCTGATTTTTGTAATGGTACCAAAAAACGTTAGTGCTGAGATCAGGGGCTCTCAAGTTATAATCTCAGCTGTGCTATCGGCCGGGCGGGCACCTACACAGACACACGATTGGCTGTGGGTCTGTAGGGAGGGGCGGGAGAATGGCTGGAATGGGGTGTAAGTGTGGCCTCTGCTGACCAGGGGCGATACTGCACTCTCTGGGACCACGCCCTTGGTAGAGAAGCAGAGGAGCACTTCTTTTCACCTACCAGGGGCGGAGTCTAAAAGAGTTTAATAGTCTCATAAATCCTTGGTCCTCTTTGATTGGTGGAGAGAGAGAAGCTCCAACTGGCCACGCCTGGATAAAGGTTTTATTAGCGCTGTGAGCACTTTATGTAACGAGTGTATAAACGAGGAGCGTTAATTCTGAGCGGACGCTGTCAGGACGCAGGTTCTGATTCATCACGTCTGAGCGTTTGCTGCTCCGTCGTTCCACATTAATGATCCCGGCTTCTTCTCTTCCACAGAACTCCGCGAAAAGTTCCCAAGCACCTTCACCGTGGGGCTCCAACGGAAAGTACGTCCTGAATATTATTACACTTCTATTCTTTTACATTTTATTTCCTCAATTATTTACTTACAGAAAAGATTAGCTGGTCCGACGTCCCTCTGTGTGATCTGTTCAGCTAGAACAACAGTCGCTCCTCTGAGAAGCTTCTCACAAGAGTTTGGAGAATGTCCGTGTATGGGAATTTGTGCCTACTTTTGTCTATATAATGAATAATTGGCAAATATAAAGATTTGCTGTTTGAAAACTAGAAAGTTCAAGAATGCACACATCCTATTATTATTATTATTATTATTATTATTATTATTATTATTTATCATTAATTATTATTACTGATTAAATATTATTACTATTTTTACTAATTATGTTCAGTAAATATTATTAATAGTTATTATTATTAATTATTATTATTTTTCACTATTATGATTATATAATATTATTAAATATTTTTATTATTATTATTATTATTAATGCTGCTTTTATTATTATTATAAATAAAATATTATTATTATTTATCATTAGTTATTATTATTACTGATTAAATATTATTACTATTTTTACTAATTATGTTCAGTAAATATTATTAATAGTTATTATTATTAATTATTATTATTTTTCACTATTATGATTATATAATATTATTAAATATTTTTATTATTATTATTATTATTATTAATGCTGCTTTTATTATTATTATAAATAAAATATTATTATTATTTATCATTAGTTATTATTATTATTATTGCTAATTTATTGTTATTATTATTAATTAAATATTATTACTATTTTTACTAATTATATTTATTAAATATTATTAAATATTGTTATTATTGTTATTATTTATTATTATTATTATTATTATTTTTCTTATTATTATTAATAACAACAATAATTATTATTATTACTTATTATTATTATTGTTATTATTTATTAATTATTATTATTATTATTAATTATTATTTATTATTATTAATTATTATTAATATTATTATTATTGCTAATTTATTGTTATTATTATTAATTAAATATTATTACTATTTTTACTAATTATTTGTATTAAATATTATTATTACTATATTATTATATAATAGACATGATAGACAGGAACTTCTCCTGTAATACGTAAATTTGAGACCAGCAGTTGTTCTCCTGAAGGTGGCGCTGTTCGTGAGCGGGCGGTGGGTACGAACAGCACCGGTACAGTCGAGACTTCAGACCCGCCGGGAGTTAGAAGTAAACCCTCGGTCACGGTTCGTTTAAATCCAAGACCGTGAAGAAACGAAGCCAGTAGCTCGGGGGGGGGGGGGGGGGGGTTCATGCCGTCTCCATGGCAATATGGCGAGTGGTACGGGGCACGGCGGGGCACGGTGATCGGCTCTGTGTGCCCGTTTCTGTCCTGCTGAGGCGCTGCCGTCTCACCTGTCAGACGTGATTACAGTACAGAGAACTCTGATCCTCCTCGTACTGCTGATCAGCAAAAGTATTCACCCCCCCCCCCCCCCCATTGGGCGGGTTTGAGGGAGGGAAGGTCAGACAGGGTCTCCGGGATTCGGGGACTGGTCCAGGCGCCTGTACAACATGATACGGCTCTAAGTGGAAACCCAGTACTGTTTAATTTCTGCATTTTCTCCCTTTTTCTCCCAGTTTAGTCGTAGCCAGTTCCTCTCCGGCTGCTGGAGACCCTCCAATGACCCCTTCTTATTCGCCCGTTCTTTGGTGGATCGGCGTGTGAGGTCGGTCTCACGCAGGGAGAGTAACGCGCTGATCTCCACGTTCCTCCACTAGTAGCCAGGGTCCTAACGCAGTGTCGAAGACCCCGCCCACTTTTTAGTCCCGTCTTTTCCCACCCACTTGTGTCCACTAGGGGGCGCCCAGCCAACGCCCAGCCAGAGTCCAGAGCCCCAGCGCCCTGTTATAACACTGGTCATGACTTATATCCGAGATGACGTGGCAGGTTTATGACGGAGGGTTCAGGTCCGGGGTTCCTCTCGCCTCCTCGCTCTGTTTACCTTCATGAATCTTTTTACGCCCCCCCCCCCCCCCTTCCCGCCACCGTCCCGCCCCGCCGCTCCTCGGTCTGCGCGTCTGTATGATGTTTATTTGAGTAAAACCCGGCGCTGTTCCAGAACGGCTCCGGCTGCTGACAGCGAACATAATTTACCCCGCCGGGCCGAGCGCGGCTCAATTTATCGCCGGATTACAGCCGGCGTGGCTTGATTGTTTACGTTTAAGCACTGAAAGACTGATGTGTGTGCGTGTGTGTGTATGTGCGTGTATGTGCGTGTGTGTGTGTGTGCGCTGACAGCCAGGCAATTTAGCTGTGCTTGTGTGGCATGACGGCGTGATGCTAATTACATTCAAATGACTTTTCTTGCTGGTTCCTCGGCGCACGCCGCAGGTAACCGAGGCCAAAATCTGCTGTTTTTATATTTGCTGCAGGTTCTAGAACTTTCTGCCCCACATTTTATTTTGAACTGGAGTTGATCTACAGTAGATCTTCTGCTGGTCCTTTAGTTCCTCTGTCGTCAATGAGTCTTGGGTGCCCAACAATCTGTCAGCGGTTCTTGACTTGTCTCTTGGTGGGTGCTCCCTCAGGTCTTTGTGCTGATCAGATCTGCTACGTTTAATACATGAACTACAGATCGACATCTAATAGATCCCTCACCCTCACACACACCATCAGATCAACATCTAATAGATCCCTCACCCTCACACACACCATCAGATCCACATCTAATAGATCCCTCACCCTCACACGCACCATCAGATCCACATCTAATAGATCCCTCACCCTCACACACACCATCAGATCAACATCTAATAGATCCCTCACCCTCACACACACCATCAGATCCACATCTAATAGATCCCTCACCCTCACACACACACCATCAGATCCACATCTAATAGATCCCTCACCCTCACACACACCATCAGATCCACATCTAATAGATCCCTCACCCTCACACGCACCATCAGATCACCATCTAATAGATCCCTCACCCTCACACGCACCATCAGATCCACATCTAATAGATCCCTCACCCTCACACACACCATCAGATCCACATCTAATAGATTCCTCACCCTCACACACACCATCAGATCCACATCTAATAGATCCCTCACCCTCACATGCACCATCAGATCCACATCTAATAGATCCCTCACCCTCACACGCACCATCAGATCAACATCTAATAGATCCCTCACCCTCACACACACCATCAGATCCACATCTAATAGATCCCTCACCCTCACACGCACCATCAGATCCACATCTAATAGATCCCTCACCCTCACACGCACCATCAGATCCACATCTAATAGATTCCTCACCCTCACACGCACCATCAGATCCACATCTAATAGATCCCTCACCCTCACACACACCATCAGATCCACATCTAATAGATCCCTCACCCTCACATGCACCATCAGATCCACATCTAATAGATCCCTCACCCTCACACGCACCATCAGATCAACATCTAATAGATCCCTCACCCTCACACACACCATCAGATCCACATCTAATAGATTCCTCACCCTCACACGCACCATCAGATCCACATCTAATAGATCCCTCACACGCACCATCAGATCCACATCTAATAGATTCCTCACCCTCACACGCACCATCAGATTCACATCTAATAGATCCCTCACCCTCACACACACCATCAGATCCACATCTAATAGATCCTTCACCCTCACACACACCATCAGATCCACATCTAATAGATCCCTCACCCTCACACGCACCATCAGATCCACATCTAATAGATCCCTCACCCTCACACACACCATCAGATCCACATCTAATAGATCCCTCACCCTCACACGCACCATCAGATCCACATCTAATAGATCCCTCACCCTCACACGCACCATCAGATCCACATCTAATAGATCCCTCACACGCACCATCAGATCAATAGCTAACGAAAATGTCTCTGTTCTTTTCAGGAGTACAGGAACGCCGTCACCCATGTCCCTCAGTCCCTCCCCAGTCAACTCGGTAAACAGCAGTACCGGAGCCGCAGGCTCTTCCTCATCGTCCTCCTCGTCCTCGGGCACCGTGGCCATCCCGCAGCGCATCCACCACATGGCCGCCAGTCACGTCAACATCACCAACAACATCCTGCGCAGCTACGAACACTGGGACACGGCCGACAAGCTCGCCCACGAGAGCCAAGGTACGAGCCCTGACATCAAACCCAAAACCTCATCATCCTCAAAAAGTTGCTACGGCAACGTGATTCGGTACTTTTAACTTCAAAGGGTCGTAGTTTCATGATTATTTTTTAAGTCTGAAACAATAGGCACAGGTAAGGAACCAGTCCAAGCCCTGCAGCTGGGAGGAAAGGTCAGACAGGGTCTCCAGGACTGGTCCAGGGGCCTGTAGAACGAGATCCAGCTCTGATAATACTGGAAGGTGATAAGAAGTGGCTGCAACAACCACGTTCAGACCAACGAAGATCAGGCAGCTCTGATGGTCAAGGATCTAAACCCCAGGAAGCACTTTCGGCTGCACTTGAGGGCAGAGGAACTCGAGCAGGAACATCATAAGATGCTCTTTGGAATATTGTGAGATCTTGGATCATGCTGGGAGAACTTGCGGAGTGCGTGCAGCTTGTGTACCTGCAGTCATAACAGCCAACAAGGAGAACATACCAAAATACCAAGAAATTCCACAGTTCGTGTACATTAAGGTGTCCGAAACTATGTGGACACCTGAAAACGATCTTGATGGACGTCACATTTCAAACCCATAGCCACAGCTTCCACCTATCTGCTGGACTGTGTCCTTGGGAATTTGGACCTGTTTAGCCCAGATAGCATTCAAGAGGTCAGGCACTGATCTCAAAAGGAAAGACCTGGCTCACAGTCAAGATTCCAGTTCATCCTGAAGGTGTTTAATATGGTTGAAGTCCAAATAGAAGAGGGCTGGACACCAGTGCTGCCGGTCAGCTGGGCGCCCTCTAGCAGGCATGACTGGCTAATGCCTGCAGCAGGGGGGAAAGACCGGACTAATCGGTGGGGTTTGTCAATACTGTGTAGGGACCTTGATTGCCCAGTGTGCCTGTACAGAAAGTGAAGGAGCGCAGAGATCGGGGCGTGGCTCTGCACAAATTGAAGGTGTGTCCAGATACCCTATATCAGACTGTCAGTGCTATTATAACAAAGTGGAAGTGATTGGGAACGACAGCAACTCAGCCACCGAGTGTTACCACGTAAAATGACAGGGCGGGTCAGCGGATGCTGAGGAACATAGTGCGCAGAGGTCACCAACTTTCTGCAGAGTCCATCACTACAGACCTCCAAACTTCATGTAGCCTTCAGATCAGCTGAAGAACAGTGTGTAGAACTTCATGGAATGGGTTTCCATGGCCGAGCAGCTGCATCCAAGTCTTACGTCACCAAGCAGTGGTGTAAAGCACACCGCCACTGGACTCTAGAGCAGTGGAGACGTGTTCTCTGGAGTGACGAATCACGCTTCTCCGTCTGGTGATCCGATGGACGAGTCTGGGTTTGGCGGTCGCCAGGAGAACGGTACCTGTCTGACTGTATTGTGCCGAGTGTAAAGTGTGGTGGAGGGGGGATTATGGTGTGGGGGTGTTTTTCAGGAGTCGGGCTCGGCCCCTTAGTTCCAGTGAAAGGAACTCTTAATGCTTCAGCACACCAAGAGATTTTGGACAACTTTGTGGGAACAGTTTGGGGATGGCCCCTTCCTGTTCCAACATGACTGCGCACCAGTGCACAAAGCACAAGCTCTATAAAGACGTGGATGAGCCAGTTTGGTGTGGAAGAACTTGACTGGCCTGTCAGAGTCCTGACCTCAACCTGATAGAACACCTTTGGGATGAATTAGAGCGGAGACTGTGAGCCAGGCCTTCTCGTCCAACATCAGTGTCTGACCTCACAAATGCGCTTCTGGAAGAACGGTCAAAAATTCCCATAAACACACTCATAAACCTTGTGGAAAGCCTTCCCAGAAGAGTTGAAGCTGTTATTGCTGCAAAGGGTGGCGACATCATATTAAACCCTGTGGATTAAGAATGGGAGTCACTCAGGTTCACATGCGTGTGAAGGCAGACGAGCGAATACTTTTGGCTGTATTATACTGTACGTAGACTTGACTCTGTGAGGATGGACATTTACGCTCGGTGTTGTTGTGTCTCTGCAGAGTTCTTTCAGGAACTGGACTCGCTGATGGACCCGCTGACGCAGCACAGCAGCATGACCGACCTGGTGCGCTACATCCGCCAAGGACTCCACTGGCTCCGCATAGAAGCTCATTTGTTATAGTCCTGGAGCTCCTCGTCACTGTGCCCTCTAGCTTTCACTGTTACCCTTCCTCCCTTTATCTGCCCCCTCCGTCCACCAGCACTGCCGTCTGAGAGACGTTCTCACGCGCCTGGAACCGTGGAACCGCGGGGAAACGTGGAACGTGTGGTGGGAGCAGGCGCGGGAGGTGATGATCGAGTCTCTGGGGAGTTCAGTGGGATGGTCCTTTGATGCCAGTGTTGACCTACTTCACCCAGGCAGTGTGGTACAGCATGGTGTGGTTACACGTCCATCCTTACATGGTTCCTACTGCACAGTGACCCATCGACCCAAACCATAACAAAATACTACATCTGGTTACCTGCGTGCCAGGTTGATCAGGAAAAGTAGGTAGAGCCACCGCAGAACTGACAATCTATCATTTAAAGCAGGGTTTCAATTATAACTCACATTTAATTATTAATAATAATTTATAAACTTAGTGGCAATCTGGTCCCACTGTGGTTTACAAGATGTAACATTTAGCCTCCACAAGAGGGCGTCCGTGTACCGGTTCAGTTCGCGTTTATGTGCCTGTTATTTATTTAATTATTATTATTCCTCTCTAAGACCCATGTTGTTGGCTCAGGGTTTAAAAACTCTATATGGTTTAAAGTACACTATATGGCCAAAAGTATTGGGACGCCTGACTGTGAGCTTGCCGGACGTCCAGTTTCAAAAACAGACTATAACAACAGTCTCTCTTCTAATGCCTGGTTCACACTACCCGCTTTTTGCCCTGATTTTCATTCGCCGACTGGTCGCCGCTAGATGTGGCAGCTCGGAAGCAACTCGCCGTTCGCTCGGGGATCGAAACTCGGCTCTCGATCGCTGTGTGTCCATCACCGAGCACTCACAGACTCGAGAAAGATATCTAGCATGTCGAATATCTGGACCTGACATGTATAGAATACGTCAGCACACACACAAGCTTTACAGTATTTGTGACCTTATCATCTACGCTAAACCATAATACCCACGCTCCAACTCACTACAGAATAGAACAGACGCCCCCTGCAAACTTTGAACTCTCGCTTCTTGTTGACGTGCATTTTTGGACGTGGTATCGTTACACCCCTCGTAACTTCTCACGCTTGTTTTTGTGACTAAACGTAGTTTGGAAGACCAGACAGACTCGCCTGAGATTCCTCCCAGTGATAGATGGTGTAGTGTGTGACCCCCCCCCCCATCACAGATCAGTCGTGTAGTGTGAACTGTACAGAGATCTGATCACGCCGAGAGTCGTGTAGTGTGAACTTGGCATAAGACGGCTGAAGGGGTGTCCCAATACTTTTGTCCATGTAGCGTATGTCAGTTTTCTCACATCGTCTATTAAAAAATAAACTGATTTATTTATGAAGAAATCGGCTGCATTCTGACTGAAATATTGCATGTTTAAAAAAGAGGAGTTTCTATCTGGCAACACATCAAAACTCGTAAATATTAAGAATCGTGTGTAAATGTATTATTTTTTTAATAAAAGATAGTTTCTCCTTTCAGATTGACTCTGTTAAATACACTATATGGCCAAAAGTATTCGGACGCCTGACCGTAAGCTTGCCAGAGCTTGCTCCAATAAAATAGAGACACATATGTGTGATCTTTTCAGCTAGACCAACAGCCATTGGGGTGTCCCAAAACTTTTGGCCATGTAGCGTATGTCAATTTTTAAAACTGATTCATATTTATTGCATTTTCTTACATCATCTATTAAAAAACCGATTTAGTTATGAAGAAATTGGCTGCATTCTGACTAAAATATTGGCATGTTTAATAATGAGTAGTTTTGCACTATCTGGCAACGCATCAAAACTCGCAAATATGAAGAATCGTGTGTAAATGTATTATTTTTAAAATAAAAAATAGTTTCTCCTTTCAGATTGCCTATGTTAAATACACTTTATGGCCAAAAGTATTGGGATGCCCCCTTCAAATTATTAACTTTATGTGTTTTAGCCACTGCAATTGCTAATGGGTTATAAATCAATGATGGATAAAAAAGCAGAAAGGGGGCGATTACTTTTTCTCAGCACTGTATATCGCACACTAGAACACACTCGGTACCTGAATACTGGCTCGATCCCATCACTCATCACCTCCCATATCAAGTTCTGAACCTGGATTCGTAACCACACCTCACCGGACTGCACTGGCTGGTGAAAAGAAGTGGCTCATAATATGGTTGCCAGCCAAAGGAGCAGCAAAAACGTGCGGAAATTCCCAGTATCGTGATACGTTCAGAAACCGAACTCCTGACAGGGACCGTGTTTCTTAGATGCGTCCGATTCCCTGCGCGATCGTAGGACTCCTCCAGGACGGAGAGAGGGAGAGAGACGCCCCCTCGGCTCGACGGCTCCGACCTGTACCGTACTGACTGTCTTCTATACGAGCGCTCTTTTACTCTTCGCCGTTTGTTTGATCCTGCATGTCCGCCGCGTGTTCTTAGATAGCGAGAGCTCGAACATCATTCCGAATTTTTTACTGGGTGTTTTGTGCTGTGTGTTTTTCTGTTTCCTTGGATGACACGGGATGGGATTGGGGGGTTAGGGCTGAGGGGTGTGAGGTTTGGGGTTTATAACCTCTCTGTGAAACACGATGTTACGTCGTTATTTACAAAGATCTTAGTGCCTGCTAACGAATGTTCGACCCCCCCAAAGGCACTCTGAAACGAAATCGTTTGTGTCGCATCGTCACGTCGCCGTATTGTCGCTACGTTAACGTGGGCGACGATTTATTTACAGTCTGTTTCATTCCATCAGCATAAGTGTGTGTGAGTGTGTAAAGGTGTGTGTACAGGTGTGTGTACAGGTGTGTAAGCGTGTGCAGACGTGTGTACAGGTGTGTGTGTGCACCCATACGCAAATGTAATACATGTACATATACACCGATCAGCCATAACATTAAAACCACCTCCTTGTTTCTACACTCACTGTCCATTTGATCAGCTCCACTTACCATATAGAAGCACTTTGTAATTCTACAATTACTGACTGTAGTCCATCTGTTTCTCTGCATGCTTTGTTACCCCCTTTCATGCTCTTCTTCAATGGTCAGGACCCCCACGGAGCAGGTATTATTTAGGTGGTGGATGATTCTCAGCACTGCAGTGACACTGACATGGTGGTGGTGTGTTAGTGAGTGTTGTGCTGGTATGAGTGGATCAGACACAGCAGCGCTGCTGGAGTTTTTAAACACCTCACTGTCACTACTGGACCGAGAATCGTCCACCAACCAAAAACAACCAGCCGGCAGCGCCCCCTGGGCAGCGTCCTGTGACCACTGATGAAGGTCTAGAAGATGACCGACTCAAACAGCAGCAATAGATGAGCGATCATCTCTGACTTTACATTTACAAGGTGGACCGACTAGGTAGGAGTGTCTAATAGAGTGGACAGTGAGTGGACACGGTATTTAAAAACTCACTCATACCAGCACAACACACACTAACACACCACCACCATGTCAGTGTCACTGCAGTGCTGAGAATCATCCACCACCTAAATAATACCTGCTCTGTGGTGGTCCTGTGGGGGTCCTGACCATTGAAGAACAGGGTGAAAGGGGGTAACAAAGCATGCAGAGAAACAGATGGACTACAGTCAGTAATTGTAGAACTACAAAGTGCTTCTATATGGTAAGTGTAGAAACAAGGAGGTGGTTTTAATGTTATGGCTGATCAGTGTATCACCTTACAGGTAACATTATTGATATAGGGAAATATTGTATACTGTATATGTCATATATTACGTGTGTGTGTGTGTGTGTGTGTGTGTGTGTCAGTCACCAATCCTACGAAGTGCCTGCGAATGCGATGCGAATTTATTAAGAGTTTCTATTTAAGAATGAACTGAACTGATTTTTTTCATACCATATTGGTATAATCGATTGTGTTTCCTGTTCATATCGCGATTATTTATTGTTGTTGCGTGACGCTGCCGGTGTGTTGGAGCTTTAACGGTGTGAGGTGTGAGATCGCGGTTCTGTTGAGGCTCTGATGAGGTTAGAATCGTTCGGATAATCGCTGAACCCGTCCCGGTGTGTACAGGGTTGCCAGGTTTGCTGTGTTCACGCCGTGTTGGGCTTGTTTAGTGCGATATTTTGCGCTATTTTTAAAAGATTTCATTACAAACTACACAAAAATAGAAATAAATTGTCCTGAAAATGTGAACTTGAGGACAAACACGAAATATTATGTTAATAACAGCTGAGGGAGGGAAATATAGTGAGTGGGTCAGTGCTAAATCTAACCTCATTCACACTAGTCACAATATCATTAGCGATATATTAACTTATAACTAGAAATAATACTGAATTATATTCAGATTTCTAAAATATAAGTTTGATCACATAAATAAATGTTGATAATTTGCCATAGTTCGTTTGATAAGATCAGTTAATTAATTTGGAAGGCAGGCTTATGTGTACAGGCTAAAGAGTACAGGCTAATAAATGCAGACTAATATATACAGGCTAATATGTGCAGGCTTATAAGTACGGGCTAACAGATACAGGCTAATGTGTATAGGCTAATAAGCACAGGCTAATGCTAACACGCTAATGAGCACAGGCTAATGTGTATAGGCAAATTTATGTAGACTAATGTATACAGGCTAACAGGTACAGGCTAATGTGTACAGGCTAACAGGTACAGGCTAATGTGTACAGGCTAACAGGTACATGCTAATGTGTACAGGCTAACAGGTACAGGCTAATGTGTACAGACTAACAGATACAGGCTAATGTGTACAGGCTAACAGGTACAGACTAATGTGTACAGGCTAACAGGTACAGGCTAACAGATATAGGCTAATGTATACAAGATCAAATGTATTTTAAAAGGGCCAGTGATAGCTCAGTGGTTAAGGTACTGGACTAGTAAACAGAAGGTTGCCGGTTCAAGCCCCGCCACCACCAAGTTGCCACTGTTGGGTCCCTGAGCGAGGCCCTTAACCCTCAATTGCTCATCGTGTTCCGCTCATTGTGTAAGTCGCTTTGGATAAAAGCGCCTGCTGAAAATGTAAATGTATTTAAATAAGTACAAGTCAAATTTAGCTTTGCTCCAACTTTGGAGCAACATTTTGGGGAAGGCCCGTTGCCGTCCTAGCACGATCGCGCCCCCAGAGTTGCGGACTATACAGAATCATTCCTGCAATCTTATCACAACGGCTGAGTCCCAAATCGCATACTTAAACAGTACGTACTAGATTCAAGGCAGTGCGCACTGCTCAGTCGGTAGAGCAGTACGCTCTTTCAGTACGCGCGAGTGCAGAGTGTACGCGACCTCGTACCTACTACGTCCGCCATCTTACCAACGTCACGTAACAGTTAGAACCATTTTAAAATGAGACTAAATGAATTCTGTCGTTCTCCACAAAGCTGCTCATCACGTTATCGGGGTCGTTCTGAATCATAACATTTTTAATGTTCATCTTACTCCGCTTTCCGCCGCCTTTCTTCTCTGCGACAAACGAACGCCTTTGCAGCTCCAGGTGAATTACGGGATCGATTATGTGCATCGTTTGCATACTCAAAAATAGCCGGCCGTACTTTTCGCGTACTGTTTAATGAATACTACGTATTCGGACGCACTAACCGCTCTCGCCTACTGCCTTCACGTACTGTTCAGTATGGAATAAAGCAATAAGCCACGAGAGAGTGTGCGTTACTGCGATTTTATCACGGGGAAAAACAACCTTCCTAAAATCATAGCAGTAACGCACGGTCTCGAGTGGCTTATTGCTTTTATAAAACGGCGGTCAACATAACATATAATAAAATACAACAATGTTCAATAAATAAATGTTTTTTTATTTACAAAAACACTTCTTCCGCGAAATCACGTAGTCCGTTAACCGTGTTGCTAGGCAACATGAGGGCGAACATAACATTCACTTTTTCTTTTCAGTGGCGTATTAATATGGAATGATGTGAGGCGGTCATAGGTGTGCGTTTTTTCGGGGATTTTACAACGGCTTCGAACGCGGCTCAGCCAATCAGATTTTAGGACCGGAACTATCCGTTTTATAAGTGTGCGATCTAGGACGCAGCCAACAAGTAAACGTACAGTAGGTGTAGAAATGGCCAGCGACAACCAAAGCTTATTATTTAATCATATTATTTATTACTGTAGACCATAAAATTGCAGATGTTAATTGCTTGAGTGCAGATTAAAAATGGCAAAATCCACAAATCCCGAGATCTTGGGAAAAATCCCAAGGAGTGGCAACACCGTGTCCTTCTGTGTACAAAGAAGCTTTATTGCGGTACAGAATACAGATGACGTTGTTTACAAACGCCGTTACGGTTTCGGACGTTTGCAGACGGGTTCTAACCTCATCAGACGCACTTTGATACTTCCTTTCGTCTCGTACGGATGATTTCTCATTGTTTCTGTCGATCTGCGTGTCGTGTAGCTGAAGGAAGCCTGTGAGATGAAGAAGGAAGAGTGATTCTACAGCGTGATGCTTCATCACGTCCGTCCGTATCACGTCCGTCCGACCGTGCCGGATCTCTCACACGTCTCCCGCGTTCTCTGCTTTATTATTCACTGACCTTCACGTCTCGCTTCAGGTTATTTCATGCATGGTTCGGAGCTTCAGCTTTTCCTGCTTTTCGATTCCCGTGAAGCCGCTCGAACGGCTTATCAGCTTTTCCAAGGGGAAGGTTGGGATTCACTTCACCTCCCTCCTGTTTAAAGGGATCGTTTGACATTTTTCCTTTCAGTAAAGCTCGTCTGATCGTGGCCAGAGCGTACGGTAGACTCATGAATGGACAAAAGTATTGGGACGCCCCTTTTAATTATTGGATTGATGCATTTCAGCCACAGCAGCCGCTAACAGGTGTAATGAATCAATCCTATAGGGAGATGATTGCAAAACATTGGGATAACATTGCATCAACAGTTTAGGGAAGGCTCTTTTCCATGCCCAGACATACAAATGCTAAACGGACACAGATTCTCACAGACATACACTGATCAGCCATAACATTAAAACCACCTCCTTGTTTCTACACTCACTGTCCATGTTATCAGCTCCACTTACCATATAGAAGCATTTTGTAGTTCTACAATTACTGACTGTAGTACATCTGTTTCTCTAGATGCTTTGTTACCCCCCTTTCATGCTGTTATTCAATGGTCAGGACCCCCACAGAGCAGGTATTATTTGGATCATTCTCAGCACTGCAGTGACACTGACATGGTGGTGGTGTGTTAGTGTGTGTTGTGCTGGTATGAGTGGATCAGACACAGCAGCGCTGATGGAGTTTTTAAACACCGTGTCCACTCACTGTCCACTCTATTAGACACTCCTACCTAGTCGGTCCACCTTGTAGATGTAAAGTCAGAGACGATCGCTCATCTATTGCTGCTGTTTGAGTCGCTCATCTTCTAGACCTTCATCAGTGGTCATAGGACGCTGCTCACGGGGCGCTGTCGACTGGATATTTTTGGTTGGTGGACGATTCTCAGTCCAGCAGTGACAGTGAGGTGTTTAAAAACTCCAGCAGCGCTGCTGTGTCTGATCCACTCATACCAGCACCATGTCAATGTCACTGCAGTGCTGGGAATGATCCACCACCTAAATAATACCTGCTCTGTGGTGGTCCTGTGGGGGTCCTGACCATTGAAGAACAGCATGAAAGGGGGTTAAAAATGTATGTAGAGAAACAGATGGACTACAGTCAGTAATTGTAGAACTACAAAGTGCTTCTATATGGTAAGTGGAGCTGATAAAATGGACAGTGAGTGTAGAAACAAGGAGGTGGTTTTAATGTTATTTCTGATCGGTGTAGACGTAGACATAGCGTACACGTTTAGACCGAGGTTCTCAATCTGCGTCCCACATTCCCGTACCTCAGTGTCACCGCTAGCAGTACCTGAAATACGACGCCAGTAAACGTACATAAATCCGTAATTGCGTTTTATTTAGCGTGTATTCGTGGACGTGCTCGGCTGATCCGTGCGTCTGAAGGAGCTCTGACAGAAGGGTGCAGGGTCTCGACTCCTGATCAACAGAATTAGTGTTTTTTATACTGAAGTGAAGAGTGTGGAAGGTGGAATGAAGATGTGAATGTTCAGGCATGCTGTAGATCTTCTGGCGCTCTGATCTGATTGTATTTTTTGTACAGCGCAGCATTCCTGCGGATTTCTACGTGTATAGTTGTAAGAATTCACTCCGCCGCGTTATTGCGGACGAGAGACGGATCTTCCCGCCTGGTTGCTTTTGTATTTTTAATGTGTTGCACAAGTTCTGCGTTTGTTTTTTTTGTCTCTGTTGGGTTTTTGTTTAACTTCTGTTGGTCCTTTTTGCCTATCGTATGTTCATTTTATACAAAAATGAGAAACGTAATGAAGTAAAAAATGAAATGTAGTTACGCTGTTTTTAAATGTTTAATGTCTGTTAAAACGCTGAATAAAAAAATGGTACAAAACCAAACGGAAACGCTTTCAGGAGTCTGAGTGGTGAATCACTGTAATGAGCAAGTCACCTACTATGCTGTCGCGTCACAGCAACAAGGTCCTGGGTTCGATTCCCTTTCTGTGTGGAGTTTGCATGTTCTCCCTGTGTCTGTGTGGGTTTCCTCCGGGTGCTCCGGTTTCCTCCCACAGTCCAAAGACGTGCAGTTATTTGAACTGGAGCTACTTAAAATGCTCTGTGTGTCCAGGGTGTTTCCTACCTTTTGCCCAATGAATCAGACCCACCGTGACCCTGACCAGGATAAAGCAGTTAATAAAAACAGACAATGAATAAATGAATGTAATGGGCATGATGCTCAGGTGGCACAGTAGTAAAACACGCTGGCACACCAGTGGAGTTTTTAAACACCTCACTGTCACTGCTGGACTGAGAATGGTCCACCAACCAAAAATATCCAGCCAACAGCATCCCGTGGGCAGCGTCCTGTGAGCACTGATGAAGGTCTGGAACAGGGGTCACTAACAGGCGGACCGCGGTCCGGGTCCGTACCCAGAAGCCATCCCATACGGACCCGGACCTACAGCCAAAACAGAAAGTTATGATTTAAAACCTGACGCAGCGCTTCTATTTTAACCAGCACAGCTTTTGTAGTCTTTGCGGTAGTGGTTTAGTGGATGAGGAAATACACAGACCAATCACGTGACACCCTTCAGCCAATCAAGTCTGTGCATTCCAGGCGGTAAACATTGCGACTCTACAGTGCAGACAGAGGAGAGAGTTAGAGAAGAAAAAGAAAGATAGCGAACGTAGAGAAAACGAAGGGAGAGATACAGACGACTGTGCCGGAGAAAGTTGAGAAAAAGACGAGTGAGACAGAAAGGGAGAGAAAAATAAGGAACAAATGGCGCTCTCCAAAAAAGAAACGCGTACAGAGAAAATACAGCATTTAATCCGTAATGGAGAGACTCATTTCTGTTCTTACTTCCCACTGGAGTGCAATTTATTTTAATTTTCTCTTAATTTGATGAGAAAGGTTTGATAAGGTGGGGCAGAGTTGGCATGTTCTCCCCGTGTCTGCATGGGTTTCCTCCAGGTGCTCCGGTTTCCTCCCACAGTCCAAAGACATGCAAGTGAGGT
Source organism: Trichomycterus rosablanca (assembly GCF_030014385.1). NCBI lineage: Eukaryota > Metazoa > Chordata > Actinopteri > Siluriformes > Trichomycteridae > Trichomycterus > Trichomycterus rosablanca. The sequence continues at coordinate 40,696,819 of NC_085995.1, forward strand.
GAATTGGAGACACTGAATTGTCCATGACTGTGTTCGATATAACCCTGATAACTGATGAATGTTGTGTAATGAGTAACTACCGTTTTTGTCATGAATGTAACCAAAGTGTAAAACATGACATTAAAATCCTAATAAACAAACAAACATTTAATTTAACAGTCAGTTATTGATTACATGCAGATGTTGATACAACTACTAGGCTACTTATATATAATATATATTAATAAATATATATGTTATAATATTTATAACCTTTGCTTCAAGAAATTTTCTCTAACTCGACCTCTTTAAATTTTAGTTGAATACCCCTGGTCTAGAAGATGACCGATTTAAACAGCAGCAATAGATGAGCGATCGTCTCTGACTTTACATCTACAAGGTGGACCGACTAGGTAGGAGTGTCTAATAGAGTGGACAGTGAGTGGACACGGTATTTAAAAACTCCAGCAGCGCTGCTGTGTCTGATCCACTCGTACCAGCACAACACACACTAACACACCACCACCATGTCAGTGTCACTACAGTGCTGAGAATCATCCACCAACTAAATAATACAGAGAAACAGATGGACTACAGTCAGTAATTGTAGAACTACAAAGTGCTTCTATATGGTAAGTGGAGCTGATAAAATGGACAGTGAGTGTAGAAACAAAACGAGGTGGTTTTAATGTTATGGCTGATCAGATTATATTTAATCGATTTATTTATATTGAAAATGAGCACACAATATCAGAATCACCGGGCGTGGCTGGGCTTTTGCATCCCCCCTCCTACGAGAGGCTCCGAGGTGATGATTGTGCTGACGTAGGTGAGGGTACGAGGGAGCTCAGATTTAATAAGTGCGTCCTCTTGGTGGAATAATTTGCTGATCGAACACAATAAACATTTAATTCATTTATCAGCTTCTGTCTTACAAAACACCAAGATTCTCTAAATTGCAGCATAAAATTTAAGACCTCAAGCTCCTAAATAACGTCCCAGTTTAAGCGCCCGCGCTCATTTATTTACTGGTTCCAGCGTTTTATTTCTCCGTGTCGACAGCTTAGATTTATTGATTTAATTGTCTGAGGTAACCGTGCGATGAAATCATAAAATCGTCGCAGAGATAAATTCTGGCACGGCACGGCGCACCCGGGGTCGATTTTCAGCCGGCGTTGCTGCATGTGCGCGGGTTACAGGTGCGAATTTATTATAAGTCAAAGTCAAAGTGTCTGATTAACACGACGCCCGTTCATGACAACGTCAGTCGGTTCTGAGCTTTTAAAGACGTCGAGTTTTAAGGTATTTTTCCCATAAGGATGTTTGTGAAACCTGTTAATGCGTCCATGGTCCCGTGGAGCTGCAGATATTTTAGTCTCATGTAAAATAATGAGGTTGTTTTTGACACTTAAACACTGAAAATAACACAAATATAATATAAACACACTGAAATACAATTACAAACAGTTACACATCAATAACAATACAATAAAAGCTGCACTTTAGTTTTACTTCTTTATTGTTTCCTGACACTTCTTAATGGTGGAGATGCTTGATGTTGGAATACCGTATTCCCTTCAGTACCGGCGCATTCACATGAGAAGGGACAAAACCGCTTTTGCGCCGCTGTGCCGTTATTTCCTATGAAGTGTGATGGCGGTGCACAAAACTTACCGTGACTTATTGTAGTAAAACAGCGAGTGAGGAATGTGATTAGTGGAGGAACTTATGAGCAGTAATAATGAAGAGAAGTTTAGTGCTCCTGTCTCCTTCTTTTACTACATTAAACCACGTTAAGCTTTATTTTCAACCAGAAGCGTTTTAGACTGAAAGTGAAACAGGGAGGAGAATCCAGATAAACACAGATACATGTGGAGCTGTAACCCTGGATCTGACGCTTATTCCACACTAATGCAGATTCAGCTCAGATTCACACTTTAATGACGTTATACCGCTTAAGCCGAGCGCTGAACAAAGCGACAGTCGCACAAACGTCGAGTTTAAGGGAACAAAATTCTCCGCGAAGGGCATCGAGTTTTAAAGATTTTAAGTTTAGGTGACCTTGAGTTACAAGGTACGGCAGTATACAGTTCTGTTTTGTTACAAGAAACAAGGGAATGGAAATATGTTCTTATTTAGTGAAAGCTCGGGAGCTAGCTCAGTGCCGCTGGGATCTAGAGTTTGAATCCTCATAGGTGCTGTCAACCAGCCAGGCATCTACAAACAGACATGATTGGTTGTGTCTAAGGGAGGGAGGGTGGTGGCCGAGACACCACAATGAATTGGCGTCCTGTATGAGGTGTGATTCTGGAAAATCCAGACCCACCTCAACCTAAAGTAACCCCCCCCAACCCACCTCAACCTAAAGTAACCCCCCCCAACCCTAACCCCCCCCCCCCCCCCCCCCGTCTTTATTTATATTTGCACTATAGTGTATATTTGGTCAAGATAAATTAGTAGATGTAAGCCGACCAGGCGCTTACACAGACACATGATTGGCTGCTGGCAGATCGATGATGCTGCACAGAGATGGGGAATAATAGAGATCAGTGCGTGACTCTTTGATCCATACGCGATACGGATCTCCGTATAAACCCATCTGGTGCCGGGGAAAAGAAGTGGTCATTACCAAACGTGTCGGGTGTGTTAGTCAAGGCCCTCCTCGGTCAGGAGTGGATGTCTGTAGCGGTAGATAGGAGGCAAAATGCAATTGGGGAAGTGGATACAACTAAATTGCGAGACAAACTGTGGAAAAATGCAAAACATACATATATTTGTCTTATTATATCATAAAATATAAAGACCACGTCACACTTGTGTCCAGAGTTTTGGAGTTAATAAATAAATAAATAAATAAATAATAAGAATTAAAAAGCGTCAGTACAGGACCGTCGGTCTCTGTCAGAAAGCATCGTCCTCTCGCTCTCCACGCCGTGTTGTGCTTCCTCCAGGTTCTGATCAGGATTTATTTCCACCCCTGAGGGGGGCGGCTGATTTACGAGCCGCCGCCGCCGTTCACTCTCCCCAAACTCTTCCAGATGTGGAGCCGCCGTTCATCTACCGCCAAATCAAACCATGTGACCAGAGCGCGGTGTGATCCAGAGCAGGGTGAAGGGAGAGCGCGAGTGGGAAAGTACCGTCTAACACACACACACACATACATACACACACTCACACACACACACCTACACATACATGGACACACACACATGGACACACACACACACACACACACCTACACACATACATACACACACTCACACACACACACCTACACATACAGGGGTTGGACAAAATAACTGAAACACCTGTCATTTTAGTGTGGGAGGTTTCATGGCTAAATTGGACCAGTCTGGTGGCCAATCTTCATTAATTGCACATTGCACCAGTAAGATCAGAGTGTGAAGGTTCAATTAGCAGGGTAAGAGCACAGTTTTGCTCAAAATATTGCAATGCACACAACATTATGGGTGACATACCAGAGTTCAAAAGAGGACAAATTGTTGGTGCACGTCTTGCTGGCGCATCTGTGACCAAGACAGCAAGTCTTTGTGATGTATCAAGAGCCACGGTATCCAGGGTAATGTCAGCATACCACCAAGAAGGACAAATCACATCCAACAGGATTAACTGTGGACGCAAGAGGAAGCTGTCTGAAAGGGATGTTCGGGTGCTAACCCGGATTGTATCCAAAAAACATAAAACCACGGCTGCCCAAATCACGGCAGAATTAAATGTGCACCTCGACTCTCCTGTTTCCACCAGAACTGTCCGTCGGGAGCTCCACAGGGTCGATATACACGGCCGGGCTGCTATAGCCAAACCTTTGGTCACTCGTGCCAATGCCAAACGTCGGTTTCAATGGTGCAAGGAGCGCAAATCTTGGGCTGTGGACAATGTGAAACATGTATTGTTCTCTGATGAGTCCACCTTTACTGTTTTCCCCACATCCGGGAGAGTTACGGTGTGGAGAAGCCCCAAAGAAGCGTACCACCCAGACTGTTGCATGCCCAGAGTGAAGCATGGGGGTGGATCAGTGATGGTTTGGGCTGCCATATCATGGCATTCCCTTGGCCCAATACTTGTGCTAGATGGGCGCGTCACTGCCAAGGACTACCGAACCATTCTGGAGGACCATGTGCATCCAATGGCGGTGCCGTGTATCAGGATGACAATGCACCAATACACACAGCAAGACTGGTGAAAGATTGGTTTGATGAACATGAAAGTGAAGTTGAACATCTCCCATGGCCTGCACAGTCACCAGATCTAAATATTATTGAGCCACTTTGGGGTGTTTTGGAGGAGCGAGTCAGGAAACGTTTTCCTCCTCCAAATTATTATTATTGTATTATTTTATTATTGTTTTATAAGAATAGTAATTTTATTAACTATTATTGTTTATTATTATTAGTTATTACTTTTATTATTGTTTTTGTTATTATTACTATTATTATTATTATTATTTAATATTATTATTATTTTAGTATTATTATTATTATTATTATTATATTATTGTTA